>NW_017099675.1:63115-73259 GCF_001412225.1 Nicrophorus vespilloides
CTGAAGATAATGATTCTTCACAAGTAAAATTAGTCTCAACTTCGCATGTTGATTTTTTCCCTTTGACAATATAATCAGTTATTAAACTTTGCCATGGCTTTGCTATTTTTTTTTGTACAATTCCTGATATCCGGAAATGCATTTCTGAAGCTCGCATTGAAACTTGAATGCTCGTTTAGAATTATCATCTTTTTCGATGAAATGGTTTGCCAATTTGTGTCAAAACGTGTCAAAATGGCATAAAATAGTTATTTAAAAAAATGCTCCTTGAAATAAAAACCGCATAAAAGAGAACCGAGTGTATATAAATATATTTGTATAAAAAAGTAATTAAACTTCAATATTATAATTATATAACAACATTGGCGTATAACGTTGTTTATGAAATATACAGATGATTTAAAAGATAATTATACCACGATACAATGCAGTTATATTTTTTTTTGTCTATTTGTTTTTGGAATATCTAGGATTTGATTTTTAGTAGATAATTGTATCGAACGATTACAGATCCATCCGTGAAACGGTTCCGCGGTTTGAAATGCGTTGGAGGTAGATAGTTCTCTCTTAGGATTGGAGCTATTCGCGATATTTTTGCTGCGCTCGATTATCTCGTTGTAGGCGCACGTAGGTGAATAGTTTTCGCACCTCGGAGAGATAATAAATGGTGTATATAGTAGATACGTTGATTATGCAGAAGAGATGTGCCAGAGATAGCATAGCATTATATCGTCCGTTTAGCCTCTGGGGCCGTGGAGGAAGAGGAGAGTCCGTTTTGAATTGATTTTCGGTCGGTCGGTCGATCGTGAGCAGCAATAATGCTTTACAGTTACACATGGGGGTTACGGATGCAATGCTATGCTATAACCATGCTAAGCTATACTGCACGAGGCTTGGCTGGGATAGCTGGCGACCGACCCTAAGGCCGCGCTCGATCCAGTGGAAGCCTCATGAATTATGTAACTGTATCATATGGAATCTGCTTCACACATCTCCGATGAACTAGAACTACCCCGAACGAGTTTCGCATTTTTCAATTTGCTTGGGTTTTGTGGATACATCTGCAGAAAGAGATGGGATACGTTATTATTATTATTTTATTTTTTTTGTTGTTGCGATCGGTCCGGAGGTTCTTGGCTCTTGGGGGTCAGGCCGTTCGTCGGTCGGCTCTTCGCAACTGGATACGCAACTGCATGCACATAAAGATGAGGAAGGTGACGGAAGGGCTACCAGAAACAGGAAAAATAACGAACCAAAAACGAGCAAAATCCGAATTGGCCATTTAATTCGCGACACCGTTACAATGCGTCGTGTGATGCCACAAATCACTGCCTCCATTGATGATGGGAACCGAAATAACCATTACTTATTTTCAATTTCCATTATTATCCAATTCCCCGGGACGTTTTCTTCATTAGCATCTAGTAACGCTCACTTCGGTCGCTCCTCGCCACAAATTATTAATAGCCAAGTAAGTGTATGTTATTAGACAACCGTAGTCTTCTATTTTTCAAAATTTCATCTCAATCTTTTAATGTTTATTAAATATATATTACATTTCAATACTATTATAAAAGTTGAAATGTTGACAACCTTAGAGTATAAATAAATCATAATTAATGCAAATACTGAGGAATTCAAGAAATTTAATTTTTTGTTTGTTTTAGAAAATATAATTATTCGAGCATATAAACTGCAAACTAAATGTGCCTCCAATTACGCTATATCGACTTAATTAAGCGCCATGCGTTGTGGAGATGGAATCCAGTGAAGGAAATTGGATGGGAGTCAGTGCTCAATCAATTAATTCAATTTAAATTACTTTCCGGATAGAGTGTGGATGATTTTATTAAATATTAATGAAATAATTGGGCAGACTTGTAAATTCCAGATGCGTTTTTAAACGAATTCATCGTCCATCCGAGGAGTCGGTTTCCGTTCTCAGGCCAATAATTCACGCCTAGGGGGGAAGGATTTGCCTCTACTTCACCTCTTCGTCCTCATCCTTCTTTTCCTCTCAACGGAGCAGATTTATATTTAATTGCAAGTATTTGTCCAACAATTGAACAGTATGCACACTCGATGATCACACCGTCATAAATATCAACATGCATCCGCGCATCTCCTCATTCCTCTCCTCTACCAATTATTTTTGCTCAGTTATTTACTTCCACGGATTTTCGACGTCGCCGCAATTTATGGCGTCAAATTCCATTACTTAACGCCGCGGCGCGCATTAAATTGCAATTAATTTGATTTACGGTCGAAAGCATTGAGTAATAGAGCTCACGGGAATGCAAACATCTCAATATCCTAATCATATATCACGCGCAGGAGGTACGCCCTTTGTGCTCTAAAAGGAAGGCTCAAGCCTCACCTTCGAAGAGACCATCTGAAGAACAAACCCGTCGGTATTGTGCGCGAGTGGAACTTGGAAACAATGGTCAGTTCATACCCAGTTCTTTTTAATCCTTTTCATCTTTATTGGAGCTCCTCTCTTCTTGTTTTGCCTTCGTTCTTTCTTTTGGTGAGGAGAGTTGAGGCGAGGAACGTTTTTCAATTAGGCTTCGCGAATGAAGAGGTGCGAGCGATGGAGAAGGAAAGAACGTAAGAAACGTTTGAAGCCCACACCTGTTTTCTTCACTTCCACGCAGAGGACCTCGGGCTAAACGGCCACACTTCCTGCTCCACGCCAATGCCAATAAGGCACTTACAGCGCTCTCATCACTTTTCGCTCAAGCGGAATTATTGCCTGCATCATCAATTACAACCATTTCACTTTCGGCCAAAAACGATTATTATGCAAACGATTCTGAGCAATTAGCAGTCTAATTTAGCCGCATCCATCAACGTCTGCAGCGGCGCTTCGAACACGAGATACAACCCAAAGAAGAAAATTCCAATATACGCTACAACCACAATTAGAATTACCTATTACAACCTCAAATTGTATTGAATTTCTTCGTCATTGAAAAAGAAGATTAATTATTATACATTAACACATCACAAATAAAGATGAAATTAATTAACAAAACTTTTTGCAATGAAAACAATCGTTATAACATTATATTTATCTGTTGTGGGTCGTAAGGTAATAAAATAAGTCTAACGTTTCTTTGTAACTAAATATACAGTAAGGAAGCTCATATTGCCGATAAAATACAGGAGTTTATCGGATATACTTAGGGAGTTTGACACGTCCATTTTCCTCCCCGGTAATTATGGTTAGTTGCACCAAGGAATTCGTAAATCCTGCAATGGTCAGAGTCGTAAACCTCATTTTACATCCCTATGGATATAGACGGAGCCTGCATCTACCTGTAATCGGGATGTAATTATATCTGATCGCTTTCTCAAATGAAACGTTTCAATTAATTGTGGACCGCAAATTGCATCGTAAATTCCGGGGAATGATAATCAACGAAAACGGCAATTTTTGAAATTGAAAATTACGACCGCGTACCCCGGTTTCTGCAGAACTACGCCCAACAGATGGACGGGAATGTAGATGATAATGGACCTATCCAGTCTGATCATTCATTTATCTTCTTCTTTTCGGACGTTCGGTCGTGACACGACGGATTTCAGGGATCGCACGCACATGCACACCGTTCATTTCGCGAAATTAAAACCCATAAGGAAACATCGTAATATATTCGACATCCAGAACCTAAGCTTACTTTGCTTTAGCCAACCTTCAATTACGTAGTATATTTAGTATATGCTTTCTGCATTCGCGTATATCAAACATGACCACCCTTCTGTTAACAGTTAGGTAATAATCAAAACTTATTTATATGGACATCATTTTCCGAAGTATCCAATTAGTTGAGAAATTTCAGATCAGTTAATCTACATTCACATTCTTCATCTTTTTCTTAGAAAATACCGGTATCTCCATCTGGGTACAAGTTTTTTGAAAGAATAAAACTCCAATTTCGTTGAAAATAACGTACAAAAAATACAGCAATTGAATTGGATAAATTTAGTTACGTTGTTTTTAAAGTTTTCTACAAACATTTTCAAGTCTACGAGTTGTATTTTTATTGTTTTAAGGCGTGTGTGATTATAGGTATTGGCATTGCAGATAATTCTGGGATGCTGGAGAGGAGCGCGGCGATAGAGTTGAGATTGTTCAGACGTAATAAATATTTTAGAGGATGTTCCGTGCGCCGGCCGAAAAGAAAAAACAATATGCAGCTCTGATAAATTGTGTGTCTAATAAAATGGCGAAGTGCAAACGCCGGGGGAATGCGAAAAATGCGAAGGCTCAATAATGTCGGGATGCATCAGGATGGCGGCGGGGGTTGCATGAGCAGAGACGGAATACGAAAAGGAGACGGAGGAAGAGGAAAGACATTGGATGACCACAGCGGTATGGGCATATTACATACACATTGTATGGTGGAGGAATGGTGGTTCGGGCTGATGCTTTTATTTATTTCGTACCGAAGCCTCCTCCTTCGACTATACACGCATTTTTTTTTCTCGTTTTGTTGTTGCTGTTGTCGTAGTCGTCGTCGTCTTCGTAGTTTTTTTGTTTCTCCCTTTGCCGATCTCGGCCGGCATCGAGAGTATTTATGTAGAAAGATGTAAAAATGCCGATAAAACGCCATAATATAGTGGAGTAGCGTCACGCAGAGGTATTTATACGATGGGGCGCTATCCTGCATGTAATTTGATCACGAATAAATAATGTTAGAAATTACTAAGTGCTTATTACCTGTCAAAACTATTAATATCTGCAAGGACGGACGGCATTAAATGCGGACGCATCGCTCGAGGGTGGATGCTGCGATCTTCTCCCATCCTTCTCCCTTTTTTTTTCCCTCTCTCTGCTTTCTATATTTAGAATACGCATCTCTTCATTACACACACGCTCTTTTACACCTTTTCTCCCTTCCCACATGCCCACGTGTGTTATTTAATAATTATTTTGCGGCTACAAAATTAAACGTACAACCAAACGTTAAAGTTAAAAGAAAAGAAAGAGAAGGATACGACAAAGTGGTGCAACCCCCTTCATTAGCATCGCGCTGTGGAAACGTTGCGCGCGATTCCCACCACCAACGGCGACAAGAGCTTTCCAATATGTTGAAGACCTTTTCGAAGTGTTATTACCACTGCGAAAGGCTATGATTAATCTGCGAGCAACAGTACAGTAGCTCACGCAATTTACCACTAATAAAAAAGGAGGTGGTGCATCGCATGTAATACATTTTCGCAAATTCTAGTCTTTCGAAGCAATTTTATAACATGTTGTAATGGATAGCTTGGATTGATTCTTCAGGATGTACAAGTAAAACGCGACATTGCACAAGGTCGCTTGCTATCTACTTTAATTCTACGACGTTTAAGAGTTCGTTGAGTGTTTAACATGCAAATTTACTGGAAACTTCAACATCGGTAACACCGGTAATCATCTTATTTTGAAGCATTTTTCAATTGCACCTAATAATTTAAGTATCACTACTTACATTTACATATGTTTCTTACATAACCACAGCCACTTATCGAGTAATTTCCTGACAAATTTTAAATTATACAATGTTAAGTATCTAAAAAAGACTGTTATTAGATTTTAAAATATTTCTCAAAAACGAACAAAAAAACCTAACTTACTATTAGGAACTATATAAAACCCCAAGCAAGACTAAAATAATTATTATTTGCAACTGTTACAATTATCATTTATAAATTACTAAATTACAAAGAAAAATTGATACAAAAAAAAACTGTATAGTTTTGAAAATAATTACAAACTAATTAATTATTGATATTAAAACGATTATCTAAAAAAAAAGTGTAAATTAATGTATATTAAAGCCATAAGTTATAATAATTACAAAATTGATTGATTTTAAAAAATGAACTATAAAAAATTATAACATTTGAAAATTGAGTTTTGTTTAATTTAGTTTTAAATGTTAAATAAGAAAATATATTTTTTTTTATTAATAATTACGATTTTAACTATATTTGTAATATTTCATACCAATTAAATTAAATTTTAATCTTCTATAAACCTTGTAATAAGAATGACAAGTAACATGTGTTTATGCATAATCGATTTGTAGCTCAAAGCGAAATTGCGACACGCAGAAATGAAACAATGAAAATGCGTAATTATTTCGCGGAGACTCGATTAAAAACGCAACAATAAGAACAAGAAACACGAGAGGAAAAAAAGAATAAGAAGTCGAAGAAGAAGATGAGAAAGAATAACGAGAGATGGAAGCAAGAAACAATTAATTAGTGTTGCGGTAAAACCGTCGTTGTCGGTAACGAAACGGAGGCGACGCCTTGAATTCAAATGGCGCTATTTAAGTAACGAGTTTATTTAAATCATTAAAAGGGGGGCAATTAATTTCGGAAAAGGGCGGGAGGGGTGCTGAAATGGAGACCTGATCTGCGTGGATAAAGAGAAAGAGAGAGATGCAAAAATAAGTTCAGGTCCAAAAAGTAAAACAATGATGGAAAGAATGGAGATGCGAGGAGGATGAACGGAGATGGAAGAAGGAAGAGGTAAATGAACTTTTCGAGTAGAATGTCGTCGGAGGACCGGGTCGTTATTTTCGTTTCCCCCAGTCGTATTTCAATCGATTTTCATTTGCATGGAAATCGCTTATTCCCACAGGAGGTCAACTTTTCGATTTCCACCTCGTTCATTATTAATATATTATTATTAGTTGAGGTGTTTTGATATCTGAATCATTAATATCTATAGCAAAGGATTAAGTGTAAAGTTCGATTTGATTGGACGATTCCATTCAGGAAGTTAAACTAAATTAATAAGCGATGATCGTTGCAACTAATTGTATAAAATTATAGTCGCAAATATGTGGATTATTGCTCATTTTGATAAAGCTAATATATTGGAGTGGTCGCACTTACAGATAAAAGCAGCACTCGCAATTATTTTCATTCAGTTTATTTCACTGCTTCAGACGCACTTTAAACATGGTATTTCCTTCAAGTAAATTCGCTGCAATTTTAAAATATTTAAATTTTAATCTATATTTATAAACTAAATAAAATAATTACCGAAGCTTTAAATCTCATTATTTTTTGACAACTTCAACTGTAATCAATGTGTTTTTTTTTATTTCTAAGATACTTTGATTAATTAATGTACAAATTATAATGGCATAGGAAAATTTTGTTAAACACTTTACAGTTGGCAACCGTTTTGTAAATTATATAACATGTTTAAATAAATTGATAATATTACTATTATTAACAAAACAAAATTATTTTAATTAATAATTACGTTAACATTAACATTTCTATTTCTTAGGTATCTTGATCAATTAATAGAAAAATATGATTACTTTTCTTCAAAGTAGATTGCAGTAATTTTGCAAATTTAATTATATAAAATGTATAAAGACTAAAGTAATTCGTTATAAATTTATTCTTACGATAATCAAGAATATTTAATTTCTCATAATTGACTTTTCTATTTCTTAGATATCTTGATTAAATAATGTACAAAATATAATGGCATAGGGAAATTTTGGTAAACACTTTACAGTTGGAAACCTTTTTGTAAATTATGTAACACGTTTAAATTAAATTGATAATATTACTATTATTAAGAAACAAAATTGTTTTAATTAATAATTACGTTAATGAAGAACTAATTAACTTTCCATACTGATTACATAGTTAATTTAAAGTTGGTAATACTTTTTGTTTAATCTATTGATGTTTATTTTTGAATCAAGTAATGTTACAAATAAATATAGATGACAGCAATATTTCTGATTTAATTGTACAGTAAAAATTAGTTTCATTTATTCTTAGTAACTGTTTAATAAAGAGAAAACTTTGCAATATATTCAATTTAATTAATTAAAAAATAAAAACGTTTTAAATTCACATAATTGATATTTTTATTTCTTAGGTATCTTGATTAATTAATAGAAAAATATGATTACTTTTCTTGAAACTAAGTTTTTTTTTATATTGTAACTTATAAATGTAGATGGCAGTAATGTTGCAAATTTAATTATACAAGAACATTTAATTTCTCATAATTGACATTTCTAATTCTTAGATATTTTGATTAATTAATAGAGAAATATGGTTACTTTCTTTGAAATTAATTTGGTAATGGGTTTTGGTTAAGCTATTGACATATTTCATTCAATATATTTGTAGCATAACGCAACAAATAAATGTAGATTGCAGCAATATTTCCGATTTAATTGTACAGTAAAAATTAGTTTTATTTATTCTTAGTAACTGTTTAATAAAGAGAAAACTTTGCAAAATATTCAATTTAATTAATTAAAAAATAAGATCGTTTTAAATTCACATAATTGATATTTCTTAGGTATCTTGATTAATTAATAGAAAAATATGATTACTTTTCCTGAAACTAAGTTATTTTTTTATAATGTAACTTATAAATGTAGATGGCAGTAATGTTGCAAATTTAATTATACAAAAACATTTAATTTCTCATAATTGACATTTCTAATTCTTAGATATCTTGATTAATTAATAGAGAAATATGATTACTTTCTTTGAACTTATGTTGGTAATGGGTTTTGGTTAAGCTATTGACATATTTCATTCAAAATATTTGTAGCATAACGCAACAAATAAATGTAGATGGCAGCAATATTTCTGATTTAATTGTACAGTAAAAATTAGTTTTATTTATTCTTAGCAACTGTTGGAAATAAAGAGAAAACTTTGCAATATATTCAATTTAATTAATTAAAAAATAAGATCATTTTAAATTCACATAATTGACATTTCTTAGGTATCTTGATTAATTAATAGAAAAATAAGATTAGTTTTCTTGAAACTAAGTTTTTTTTATAATGTAACTTATAAATGTAGATGGCAGTAATGTTGCAAATTTAATTATACAAGAACATTTAATTTCTCATAATTGACATTTCTAATTCTTAGATATCTTGATTAATTAATAGAGAAATATGATTACTTTCTTTGAAATTAAGTTGGTAATGGGTTTTGGTTAAGCTATTGACATATTTCATTCAATATATTTGTAGCATAACGCAACAAATAAATGTAGATGGCAGCAATATTTCTGATTTAATTGTATAGTAAAAATTAGTTTTATTTATTCTTAGTAATTGTTTAATAAAGAGAAAACTTTGCAATAAATTCAATTTAATTAATTCAAAAATAAGAACGTTTTAAAATCACTTAATTGACATTTGTATTTCTTAGGTATCTTGATTAATTAATAGAAAAATATGATTACTTTTCCTGAAACTAAGTTATTTTTTATAATGTAACTTATAAATGTAGATGGCAGTAATGTTGCAAATTTAATTATACAAAAACACTTAATTTCTCATAATTGACATTTCTAATTCTTAGATATCTTGATTAATTAATAGAGAAATATGATTACTTTCTTTGAAATTAAGTTGGTAATGGGTTTTGGTTAAGCTATTGACATATTTCATTCAATATATTTGTAGCATAACGCAACAAATAAATGTAGATTGCAGCAATATTTCTGATTTAATTGTACAGTAAAAATTAGTTTCATTTATTCTTAGTAACTGTTTAATAAAGAGAAAACTTTGCAATAAATTCAATTTAATTAATTAAAAAATAAAAACGTTTTAAATTCACATAATTGACACTTCTATTTCTTAGGTATCTTGATTAATTAATAGAAAAATATGATTACTTTTCGTGAAACTAAGTTTTTTTTTATAATGTAACTTATAAATGTAGATGTCAGTAATGTTGCAAATTTAATTATACAAAAACATTTAATTTCTCTATGTCACAATATCACAGTATTTTCTTAATTGCTTAGAATTATTAAAATATGTATAAGAAAGTATTGGGATTTAAGTTTGTAATTGACCTAATGATATTTGAGGTTATTCTCAGTCAAAATCAGTGGCGTACATCAACAAAACTATTATTTATAATTAATGACCCACCGGTGGGTCATGCCGTCGTCAATGTGTTAATATAATTAATTTCAAATAATTAGTGTANNCATTTTCTTAAAATAATTATTTTTATATTTAATGACACCGGTGGGTCATGCCGTCGTCAATGTGTTAATAAGACGCGTACAAATATAGATGGCGTAAACAGATATTAATTTATCAATATCTAAATTAGAAATGTCAATTAT
>NW_017099676.1:0-17264 GCF_001412225.1 Nicrophorus vespilloides
GCTTTTTATAGAATTTTTGTATTAATTACTATAGGATTTCCTACTGATTTTTCATTGATTTTTTGAGATTTCTTATTGATACGAGGATTTCTTATAGTAATGAACATTGCGTAACCGAGAATCGACGATTTTTTTATGTTTTAGTGAATTACTCAAGAACCTCTGAAGACAATTACATCATCTTACACTTAAATTAAAGCTAAAAGTCTCAACTTTCCAACTAGCTCACTCAGAGCTTTCTGCTATCATCCGTTCATCTTCAAGCTGTCAAATGTGACGTTGCTGAAAATGTTACCTCTTCAAGTTTTTTATTTTATTTTCTGGATAACCACGTACGATAATTTCGTAATGCAACAAAAATAATACTATTTAGACTGAGCCATCTTTCGAATGAGCCGTTTTAAATGATATTTCAATTTTCAGAGTGCTTGAAAATTACCGATAATTTTGTACAATTTCCAATTGGATTGTGTTAAAATCGCAGTTTGATAGAAAAAAAAAACGATTTTCGTTAATAACTCAAAAAGTAATGAACTTTTTAACAATTTTGTTGCATAATCAGATTGTTTTTATTGATTACTATAGGTAATGTCCATTAGATAACCGAGAAACGAAGATTTTCGATGTCTTCAGTTTTAGTGAATTACTCAAGAAGAAAATTACAACACTTTACACTCAATTTAAAGCTGAAAGTCTCATCTTTACAACGAGTCTACACAGAGCTTTCTGTTTTCATCCTTTCAGTTGCTACGAGCTGAAAATTAAACTTCTTTAGGTTTTTTTTGCAGGATAACCATGCTGGATAATTACGTAATTCAACAATAATCGGAAACTGGAAACTATCACTTTTCGAATGAACCCACTGATATAATTCTAGCATCGTTTTTGAAAGATTCTGAAATTTTCTCGTTTTTCAAATAAGTCTATTGCAGGCAACCAAATATACACCGAGTGTAACCAATTATTTTTCAACATCATTACATTTTCTTTTATAACTCAACAACCACATAAGATACATATATCATAATAGATACATATTAAAGCTGAAAAATTCACCTTTCCAATGAATCTACGTGCTATCAATTAGTCGTCTGATACGAGGTGTGAAACGTGTAGAAGCTGAAAATTCACTTTCTTCGTGTTTGTATTAATTTCAGGATAACCATTCAAGATAATTACATAATTCAACATGAATCGTAAACTAAAGACTACCACCTTTCGAATGAACCCACTGAAACATTTCTAGCATTGATATATACTGAAAATGTTAAAAATTTGATCGTTTTCAAAATTAATGAAATTTTATGAAATTAGTATGTTTTTTATAGGACAAAACATGATATATAATTACTATATGAATTAGTCAAGAACAGCTGAAGAAAATTACATAATCTTACACTCAATTTAAAGATTGAGATTCAACAAGAATCGTTAACTGGAGCCCGCTGATACAATTCTAGCATCGTTATTTCGATTTTGAAAGATCCTGAAAATTTTCCAAATAAGTACATTGCAGGCAACCAACTTTTGTAATCAACTATTTTTCAATGTCATTACATTTTCTTGCATAACTCAACAACCACATAAGATACATAGATTATAATAGATACATATTAAAGCTAAAAAAATTCACCTTTCCAATGAATTTACATGCTTTGATCCAGTCATCCTCTACAAGGTGTGAAACGTGTAGAAGCTGAAAATGCACCTTCTTCACGTTTGTATCAATTTCAAGATAAGCATGCAAGATAATTAAATAATTCAACATGAATCGTAAACTAGAGACTGAATGAACCCACCGAAATATTTCTAACATTGATTTTTACTGAAAATGTTAAGAATTTTATCGTTTTCAAAATTAATGAAATATTATGAAATTAGGATATTTTTATAGGACAAAAAATAATAAATAAATGCATCGTATTGCGTTTTTATTTTCCTTCAATTTATACAAACTCGTGTCTCTGTGTTTTGTGTAAACGTGTGTCGCGTGTGTGTTTGGTGTGTAAGTTCACTTATACAAATTATTGAGAATAATCCAACATGATTACAAGAATATTATCGTTATATTATTATTATTAAACCCATTATATTTATATACAGAGTGTTCATTACATATTTGTTTACAATAAGTACATTTTTTTGATTATTATTATTATTAATAATATATATATGTAGAATATATATTTACTTATTATTATATGTTACTTTTTTTTTAAATATAATGAAAGATCATAGGTGTATTATTGCTTGGTTTACAAAAAGTTTTTTTTTTGTGTGTGTGTTTGTGTGTGTGAAGAGATGGATGTAAAGATGATCTGAACAAAATCAAAATAAAGCTCAACAGCTTTATTCTTCCTTCAATAATGCAACATATTTAGTATACGCATGAAACACGCCAAAAAATTTAACTGTCTGCACACTCACAGTTCTTACATTTAACTGGTTTACATAATATATATTTATTTTTTAGTTTATTATTAGTTTCTGTTTAGGTTTAGGTCTAAGGTCTATACATAAAATACTGGTATACCCTATGCACTGTATACATGTAAAACTACTGCGGGTTCTTCGGAACGAAAGACAAACAAAAACAAAAAAATAGATGACTTATATCATATCACATGCTATGCTTCCACACGAAAAACCAATAACAACAAAAAAGTACTTCGAAGAAAGTGAAGTTTACGTGAACGTCTTCATCACTTGCAATTATCCAATCCAATTAATGAAGGGAAACACTCTGTATATGAGCAACGCACCTCTCTCCCAAAAAGTAATTCATCAAAAATAAATCAATAACAAAAAAAAACAAGTATGTACACGAATTATTTGATTCTGAAATGGGTCACAGCAACTAGTGTCACAGCATCGTGCAGATCTTGTGTCTCCTCTTCATCTTCTGATTGATCTGCGGTGGTGGCTGCACCGTGTGTAGAGTTTGAACTGTTAACTCGATATCCTTCGTTTCTTCAGGATCTGTAAATCAAAAAATAAAGTTACAAACTGATCTTTGTTTCTTCTTTGTTTGTTTTTTTATACCGGTAAAAGCTTCGACTGGTTTATCGATGGTATCGTGGTCGATCCAGGTCAAACCCATCTCGACTTTTTCAGCCAGATCCTGCCAATGCTTCCTGTTCTCAACTGTGCCCTGATAAAGGGGCTCCACCCATGGGAATGTATCGGATAGGACTCGGTACAGTGGAAGGCAGATGACGTCGATGAATCCGACCTGCATTTGGGGCAACTCGTCCTTCCTCTCTCTGTCCATCATCGCCTGAAAAACAGATATTCGATTCGATCGGGAATTATTACGGTTCTCTCGCTCCGCATTTCCGTCCACGCGTAATAAAGTTCCGGTTTGAAGGGAAAAAGCCATTATCCGGAATCAAAGTCAACACAAGAAGAAAAAAAAAAGTAGATTTTATAGAAGCTTACTTCGGCGATTTTAAATTGCTTTGGGATTACCAGTTTCAGTGCACATAAATCTCAACTCTATTTATCAATTAAATATAAAAATTGTGAAGATTGGACGGAAACAAGAAGCTAAAACAAGTATAATCTCTTTGCTTATTCAGACGTTTTCAAATTGGATTTGAGATCATTAGAATTACATTACAAGTTTCACAACAGATTCATATAAATCTACTGAATTTGCAAAAAAAATTATATAATACCAATGTTTCTCAACCTTTAAACAACATATTTGTTAATAGTTGTATCTAATTGCTAAGAGTATTCCACCAATTCCTAGCTATGACACAAAGTGACAGCTGTCATTTCTCTATTAATAGGTTGAGAAACTATGAAATTGTATAGCTTTAACTACGATTTTCGTTAATAACTCAAAAACATAATCAGGTTCTATAGCTTTTACATAACTAAAACAAGTATTATCTCTTTGCTTATTCAGACGTTTTCAAATTGGATTTGAGATCATTAGAATTACATTACAAGTTTCACAACAGATTCATATAAATCTACTGAATTTTCGAAGAATATTATATAATACCAATGTTTCTCAACCTTTTAACAACATAATTGTTCATAGTTGTACCTAATTGCTAAGAGTATTCCACCAATTCCTAGCTTTGACACAAGGTGACAGCTGTCATTTCTCTAGTAATAGGCTGAGAAACTTTGAAATTTTATAGCTGTAACTATGAAGAATATATATCAATTAAAAATAAAAAAATTCAAACAAAACCAAAACCAAAGCTAAAACAAGTATTATCTCTTTGCTTATTCAGACGTATTCAAATTGGCTTTGAGATAATTAGATTCATATAAATCTACTGAATTTGCGAGAAATGTTATGTAATACAAATGTTTCTCAAACTTTTAACAACATATTTGTTCATAGTTGTATCCAATTGCTAAGAGTATTCCACCAATTCCTAGCTTTGACACAAGGTGACAGCTGTCATTTCTACCGAATTTATCTATTAAATATACAAGTTGCAAAACATATTATATAAAACCAATGTTTCTCGACCTTTTAGCAACATATTTGTTCATAGTTGTACCCAATTGTATGTCACCAATTCCTAGCTTTGACACAAGATGACAGCTGTTATTTTTTTATTAATAGGTTGAGAAACTCTGAAATTTCATAGCTTTAACAATGAAGAAAAAACGATTTTTGTTAATAACTTGAAAACATAATTAGGTTCTATATATCAATTAAATATAAAAAATGCAAAAATTGAGCAGAAACCAAAGCTAGAACAAATATTATCTCTTTGGTTATTCAAACGTTTTCAAATTGGTTTTGAGTTCATTATGACTACAAGTATCACCACAGATTCATATAAATCTACTGAATTTATCTATTAAATCTACAAGTTGCAAAGAATATTATATAATACCAATGTTTCTCAACCTTTTAACAACATAATTGTTCATAGTTGTACCCAATTTCTAAGAGTATTCCAGCAATTCCTCGCTTTGACAAAAGGTGACAGCTGTCATTTCTCTATTAATAGGTTGAGAAACTCTGAAATTTTATAGCTTTAACTAAGAAGAAAAACGATTTTCGTTAATAACTCGAAAACATAATCAGGTTCTATATATCAACTAAATATAAAAAAATGCAAAAATTGAGCAGAAACCAAAGCTAAAACAGGTATTATCTCTTTGGTTATTCAAACGTTTTCAAATTAGTTTTGAGATCATTAGGATTACAAGTTTCACCACATATTCATATAAATTTATTGAATTTATCTATTAAATCTACAAGTTGCGAAAAATATTATATAATACCAATGTTTCTAAACCTTGTAATAACATATTTGTTCATAATTGTACCTAATTGCTAAGAGTATTCCACCAATTCCTAGCTATGGCACAAGGTGACAGCTGTCATTTTTCTATTAATAGATTGAGAAACTCTGACATTTTATAGCTTTAACTATGAAGAAAAAACGATTTTCGTTAATAAATTAAAGACATAATCAGGTTATATATATATCAATAAAAAATAAAAAATGCAAAGATTTAGCAGAAACCAAAGCTAAAACTGGTATTATCTCTTTGCTTATTCAGACGTTTTCAAATTGGTTTTGAGATCATTAGGATTACAAGTTTCACAACAGATTCATATAAATCTACTGAATTTATCTATTAAATCTACAAGTTGCGAATAATATTATATAATATCAATGTTTCTCAACCTTTCAACAACATATTTGTTCATAGTTGTACCCAATTGCTAAGAGTATTCCACCAATTCCTAGTTTTGACACAAGGTGACAGCTGTCATTTCTCTATCAATATGTTGAGAAACACTAATACAACATAATTTACTACACAAAAGTTAATTAATACATACAAAAATGTATACTTACAACAGGTTGTTCTTTGAGTTGCATCTTTTCCAAATCTCCTTGATCGAAGAACTCGTCGGCGACGAGCTTTGCCACCCTGTGTTGGACGTCCCAAGGCTTCGCAATTGCGCTCACATCGCAAGCGGTCATCATCATACCAGAAAGAACTAGAAATGTACATCATAAAAAAAAACATACTGAAAAACTAGTAGGAAAAGAACAACTCACGTTCCTTCTTATCGTCGCTCTGCCAATCGAATTCGCCGTCTTCGATGAGATCCAAAAACATGCTTTTCTTCTTGAAATACATGGCCAAATCCGTCGATAGAATTGCCGTTTCTACTAGCTTCATGACTCTCCTGTAATCTTCAGGTGATAAGGCCTAAACATTATAGAGAAAAAAACAGTGTTAATATTTGATCTAAATAGTTCAAATACAATTTTTTGTAATGTAATTTGTATACCAAATTTAATCTCGAAGAAGAAAATTAATGCTTTTCATATAATCTTTAGTATTGCTTCCAAATACTTTAGTAAAATGTAATTTCTAACAATGAATTTAATCCAAAACGAACATTGCTGAATGTCCTCAAAATAATTCAATTTGTATTGATTTTAATACAAAAAAATAAATGATTTGTTACAAAATACAGATACAAAATGAACAATGCTTTTGATGGACACGTAACAAATCTGAATGGCGCATTGTTGTATGCAAGTGCAAGTTAAATCTAATTAAGCTTGTACGCTTTTGCATGCTTTGTTCGTTTCGAGCAAGAAGCTTTACGTAACTAATTAATGGACTTGTGAGTAAACTTGGCTGTCCCCTCTTTGTAGTTCGAACGCTTACAATCGCAACTATAGAAATGTTCAGAGACAGCAGTGCGGCAGTGAGAGAGAGTTTCATATTTTGAGTGCACTTGATGAGCGCGACTGAAATGACACTTCATTAATTCTCTGCTGACAAAGCACAATGATGTAATGTAATCCAGTCGACCGAATTTCAGTTTAAACTAATTAATATTTATTTCAATGAATAAAGCTTTCATCTTGCATCGTTGCTTCTACTATAGTCTAGATCAGGGTTTCCCAAACTTTTTCAGTAAATCCTGAAATTATTTCATTATAGGTAGAAACAGTTTGGGAATCTATGGTCTAGATAGTAATGGTAATCATGAAATAATTTCAATTGGAAATGTTAATTATATCATTTAATTTCGTTGTAAATTTAATTTAAAAAAAAACGTACCTACTTGAAATATATTATTGCTGTCCGTATTGAGGATCATCACGCACTGATCGAAATGATGGTGTTCCATGGTGCTGGTACTGTATAAAATTGCCAACGGGGATTCGGTTTTCGTCTGGAAAGCGTTGTTCGTGCCGCGGTGATCCAGATCGTGGCAGAGGCAAGCTACCAGCAGGCCGAGGATCTCCAGGTCGGTCATGAAACGATCCATCTTTCCAGTCTTGAACATTGCGAACATCGTCTGCGCGACGTTCAGTGCGTGCCTCCAGTTGTGGTACTTCACAGGCCTGTAGTTCTTTTTCACGCTCAAAATCCACCTACACAATACCTGCAAGACAAATTATGTTTGTCAGCTGACTTTAAGTTTATTTTATAGCATATTTTATTAGTTTTAATTGGATAATTAAACAATCTATGTGCTCATTTTCAATCCAGAAATATACAACAAAATGTGAAAGTACTGCATTTTCGATGATTGAAAAAACGTTGTTTCAACTTTGACATCTAATTACATGCAAAAAACAAATAGCACAAATCTGAGTTTACGCATGTTTTGTACCCTATACTATTAGATTTAATTGGATTATTAAACAATCTATGTGGTCATCTTGGTTCCAGAAATATACACCAAAATGTGAAGACACTGCATTTTCTATGATTGAATAAGAATACGTTGTATCAACTTTGACAGCAAATTACACGCAAACAACGAATATCACATATATGAGGTTTTGCACGTTTTGTACCCTATACTATTAGCTTTAATTGAATTATTAAACAATCTATGTGGTCATCTTGGTTCCAGAAATATACACCAAAATGTGAAGACACTGCATTTTCGATTATTGAAAAAAACGTTGTTTCAACTTTGACAGGTAATTACATGCAAACAACGAATATCACATATATGAGTTTGTGCACGTTTTGTACCCTATACTATTAGCTTTAATTGGATTATTAAACAATCTATGTGCTCATCTTAATTCCAGAAATATACAACAAAATGTAAAGGCACTTCATTTTCGATGATTGAAAAAAATGTTGTTTCAACTGTGACAGCTCATTACATGCAAACAACGAATATCACAAATATGAGTTTGTGTAGGTTTTGTATCCTATACTATTAGCTTTAATTGGATTATTAAACAATCTATGTGCTCATCTTGGTTCCAGAAATATACAACATAATGTGAAAGAACTGCATTTTCGATGATTAAAAAAAATAGGTTGTATCAACTTTGACAGCTAATTACATGCAAACAACGAATATCACAAATCTTAGTTTACGCATGTTTTATACCCTATATAATTAGTTTTAATTGAATTATTAAACAATATATGTGCTCATCTTCATTCCAGAAATATATAACAAAATGTGAAGACACTGCATTTTCGATGATTGAAAAAAAACGTTGTTTCAACTTAGACAGCTAATTACATGCAAACAACGAATATCACATATATAAGTTTATACAGGTTTTATACCCTATACTATTAGCTTTAATTGGATTATTAAACAATCTATGTGCTCATCTTGGTTCCAGAAATATACACCAAAATATGAAGGCACTGCATTTTCGATGATTGAAAAAACGTTGTTTCAACTTTGACAGCTAATTACTTGCAAACAACGAATATCACATATATGATTTTATGCACGTTTTGTACCCTATACTATTAGCTTTAATTGGATTATTAAACAATCTATGTGCTCATCTTGTTTCCAGAAATATACACCAAATGTGAAGGCACTGCATTTTCGATGATTGAAAAAACGTTGTTTCAACTTTGATAGCTTATTTCTTGCAAACAAGGAAAATTATAAATATGAGTTTATGCAAGATTTGTACCCTATCTTATTAGCTTTAACTACATTATTAAATTATCCATATGATCATCTTTGTTCCAGAAATATACACCAAAATATGAAGACACTGCATTTTCAATGATTGAAAAAAAACGTTGTTTCAACTTTGACAGCTAATTACATGCAAACAACAAATATCACATATATGAGTTTGTGTAGGTTTTGTACCCTATACTATAAGCTTTAATTGGATTATTAAACAAACTATATGCTGATCTTGTTTCCAGAAATATACAACATAATGTGAAGACACTGCATTTTCGATGATTGAAAAAACGTTGTTTCAACTTTGACAGCTACTTACATGCAAACAACGAATATCACAAATCTGAATTTACGCATGTTTTATACCCTATATTATTAGTTTTAATTGGATTATTAAACAATCTATGTGCTCATCTGCAATCCAGAAATATATAACTAAATGTGAAGACACAGCATTTTCGATGATTGAAAAAAAACGTTGTTTCAACTTTGACAGCTTATTACATGCAAACAATGAATATGAAAAATATGAATTTATGCACATTTTAAACCGCATATTATTAGTTTTAATTGCATGTTTAAACAATATATGTGCTCTTGATGATTTTCGAAATATACAACAAAATGTGAAGACACTACTTCTTCGAGATTTCTATTGTTTTTGTTCCATTTTGACAGCTTATATCAGAAAAATTATAAATGATTTTGTATAGATATTAAAGCCTACATTATTAGTTTTAATTTGATTATTGAACAATCTATGTACTCATCCTGGTTCTCGAGATATACCACAAAAATGTGTAGTATTACCAACGGATTAATTATCGAATACGAAACATTAATAGATACATACGTCGTAGGGGATGTGAAATTGCTGGACCAAATTGCATTCCAGGAACATCCGAATTGTGGCTTTGCACGTGTCCTCATCGTTGAGCTCGAAATCAATGAACGTGAAACTGTACAAATTGAAGCGATCCGCCGTCGGAATATCCTCCTTGAGCAACCTCTCCGTCGCATCGTTGCTGGCAGTCGCATGATACGAAAGACATTCCAAAGCCACCTTCTGCTTGGCCATCAGCTTGCAGGCGTTCTCGTACATCTGCGTGTTATGTATACCAAGACCGCAGAAGATCGCGAAGGCTTCGAACAAGGAAACATCGCAGTCGGTGAAAGGAACGGCGTTCGCTTTGTTTATTAATTGAGCTACGCCGATCAGGGTCTTCTGGCCGTTGATGATGGGCATACAGAGGATTGTTCTTGCAGATTCCGCATCTCCTTCCGTGTGCTGCTCGTTGAGCCACGTCTGCACGTCGCCGATGTTGAGAATTTGTCCTCTACTTGCCGCGTATCCTGCGATCTGAGCTAAAGTCGAGCACTGGAGATCGAACGACGATGGCCTCGATACTAAGGTGTTGGATCCGCCGTCGCGAAGCTCGAAGATCGTGGTGAATTTGCACTTGTTGGTTGTTCCTCCATCCATCATATCTTCAGGACTCACATTGTCGCTCTGCAGTCGATTCAAAGGCGCGTGTCTCTCTATTATCCTTCCAGGACGTTCGATTATATTTTCCAAATGACTCTGAAAAAAAAAAAACAACAAAGATAAATATAAATTTCTGAAAAACTGTATGAAAAGAAATTGTTGTTTCTTCAGGAAATGTTTTAGTAATAAATGCCTGCATCGAATCGATTGATCACATTTCTATAGCAACTCTCTCTCTTTGAATGTTTCATTTCGTCATTTCCTTGACGACCATTGTTTCCTCGCCCTCGCTCACTTCTTGACAACAAAACTCTGCAAAGATACAAAGCTTAACCTCCGCACAGAGCGTATTTTTAGCACGTTTCACCTGCATTTCCAAACACCATTATTCGCTAAATCGAGATTCAATTAAAATCAGATGTCGAATGGCAGACGTTTTCGTGACGCAAGTTTCCTCTTGATTTTCTCTCAACAGTTTCTGTTTATTATTAAATCCGACGGTTTAATGCTTAATAAGGATGAAAATAAGGGACAGAGGAAAGATAATAATCCTTTGCAACAGCGCACGCCGTCGTCGAGATTTCACCCAACTTTTATTGCAGCTCGTCCTGGTTTTCGTCGTCTTTATTTTTTTCTTGCAGACGATTTATTTTTCTTAATTATTTCTTGGCAACTGCAGGAGAGAGAACCAAGATGGGGAAAAACGAAAAATTAAGATGAAATAAGTAAATAAGGACGAAGAAAATTTGTCCACGGAGAAAACAATTTCAGTCGTAATTAAAGATTAGTTTCTGCTATTTTCCAACAAGCCTTTTGTGTAGCAGACGTTTTTAATAGATCCTCGTATTCTTTAATTAAAAAAATCTTATAACTTATCTCATAACTATCACAAAAAGTTGAGAAAATTTAAGTTCTTTATAATTGTTTTTTACAAGTTTTATATCAAATTGCTACAATATAAGCTTATTAATAAAGGTAATTTAGTATTTCAAAGAATCTTCATAAATGTACAAAAATCAATTGAGAATTAAGAAAAAAACTGAAATAAAAATAACAATTTTTTGAACAAGTTACAATATTGATAAATTTATGCAAGTAAACTGCGAATTGCATGAGAATATATTTCATAAAATACGTAGTCCAATAAGCACATAAGCTTACAGCTCGTAAATTCTCCGTGGAATTCAAACACATTCCAAGCAAACTCCTATCCTCACCAAACATATTCTCGTTATTTCATATAAAAACAAACAGACTTATTTCACAAAACACATTCGTAAATCATAGAAATAATAATAGAAAATTCTATTTATTACGAGAAAGATTAATTTCTCATTTATTTATAGAAATATTCATAGAAATAATTAGTAATAATCATAAATTTATTAGAAATTGTGTATATCTTACACATTTTATTTGTATTGAAATAAGTTGATTAATCGAAGTGCAGCAAAGGTAAAGATGTACAAAGTTGTGATCAATTACTGAAGGAGATTTGGTGGAAGGTGGATGAGAAAATCCATCGGGAATTAACCGGATTCGCTTGAGGTAAAGGAATCAATTTAAATCCGATTTCTAATCAAATAATCCTGCGGTAATGAGAAACGTGAAGGACGTCGACATCGAAACGATTTAGATTTATTAAGGTAAAGAAGAAAAAAGCAGTACAGATTTTCATCACAATTTTTAAATCCAATACAGTATTTTGGCACAAAATTGAATGAAAATGTATACCTTTTGTTGTGTGTATTATTGGAAAAGTGAATAATGATTCTTAAATATTCAGGAATTTTATGAAACCCAGAGAAAATAACAAATTATATGAAAATATTCAAGAACGTTTCAAAACCTTTTTAGTAAATGAAATCTATTTAATTTTCTCTAAAAACAATACAATTTTTTTTTCAAACTACTGCAATTCCATTTACATTTATGAAAACTGGAAATGGATATTTCCAATTGAAACTGAAATTGAACTATTTGAAGATATTTTAGTAAAAGAAAATAAAACGAAATTATTTTGTCACAAAAGTTTTAAACTATAGAAAAATTTAATTTACTCTCTAAGAAGAGGTATTTTATCTTGCATCTTTTGGTATAAAAATTGTAATATAATGACGAAAATATGAAGATTTTTCAAGAAAATAAACGCGTTTTTAAGTTTCATTTAATTACGCAATAATTTCACTTAATAATTATATAATTAGTAACATAAAATCATCATAAAATAAAAAGAAATTATTTTGTCACAAAAGTTTTAAACTGTACAAAAATTTCCATACTTTCTAATTAAATGAGAAGAGGTATTTTATTTCGCATCTTTTGGTATAAAAATTGTTATATAATGACGAAAATATGAAGATTTTTCAAGAAAATAAACACGTCTTTACGTTTCAGTTAATTACGCAATAATTTCACTTTATAATTATATACTTTAAAGTACATATTAAGGAAAAAAACTATGGCCTTTTCAATGAGCCTACTTTCACGTTTGAGGTATTTACCATTACACTTTAATAGGTTTTTAAAATTTGATCATTTTTTCGCAATTTATTGAAAATCTCAAATTAATGTTATGTAATAACTATAAAACTTCTTATATATTTTATGATTTTATTGGAAGAGGTTTAATATTGCGTATCTTTTGATATATCTACTAATACGTATTGATAATTTACTGAAGTCTGAAATCACCTATCCGAATATTATTCATACAATATGTTGCTTAACTTTAGTAAGCTGCACTTTGCGACGTTTCTCAAATGATGCTTTTATCTATGATGGATAGTGTACTTTACATGAAATAAAGCATGTAAGAGGAGAGAGCGAAGTGAGATGAGGAATGTTTGAAAATAGGGCAAAAGCTACGTTATTAATATCCTCGTGTATGTGGATATTAAGGAGATGCGAAGATGGCTTTTCATCATCTTTGCAGATCCATTACGTTAGTTCCAGGTGCACCACTGTAAAAGTCCTCCTGCATCGACCGGGGTGGAGGCTTTTAAACTTGCGCTTGTGGTGGATGTGGTCGTGACACATCTTCCTCAATAAAAGAAGGAGGACGATCTCACCACATGCAACCCCATTTTTTTTTGTGCAGCAAGAGAAAGCGCGACCGCTTTAAAACCTACGACAAAAAACGAAAAATGCGGATGAAGCGAACACAAAGGATGGTAGAGAGAAGAAAGGATGGAACGAACGTAAAAGCACGAAAACTCATGAAACTAATGCAATCAAATTGATCGAGTTTCCGGCTGAATACCAAGTAGGCGGTATCGGGTGTTTCGGAGTCGAAAAGTCGAGAGTATTAAATAACACGTTCGGATTTGCGGCAGAGATAAATGCATTCGTTTCGATCCGTTCGAACAATTCGGTAAATTGGTTTAACAGTTTCAATGATCTACGTTTGTTATCAAATTAGTTCATTTTTTACTGTATTTTATTAACTATTTAATACCGACTAAATACTTTGAACTAATAGTTCTAATGTTTCTTTAAAAATTCAACAAATTTCCTATCATTTATTGTTGAAATTATTACTTATACAAAAATTTGAACTAATAGTTCAATTGTATTAAAATTTTTCAATTACTTCGATAGAAGAAGAGACTCTTCTTTCATTCTATTTGTTTATTGTTGCAATTTCTATATGAAATATATTGTTGCATTTTCTATATGAAATAATTTTATACTTATTATATTTTGTATTGTAATCGTTCAAATAATGACGCGAAGCTAAAATAATTGATTCTTAGAATACTTCATTTATACTAAATAGTTCAAATGTTTCAATGATAAAACTCTCAAGAAGTATATAATTTTACAAAATATTTATGAAATTGATATTTTCTATATGAATTATTTCTGCATATTCAATTGAACTAATAGTTCTTTTATACTGACAGTTTTAACACAAAAGAAACTCATAAAAAAATACATTTTCCCTATTATTAACTAATTAATACAAATTGAAAATTTTGAACTAATAGTTCTTCTGTACTGAAATAGTTCAATTATTTTTAATCTTCTTTGTATGTTTCAATTAATACTTTTTTTATGGAAAAGTTACGTAGTTTTAGTAATATTTTTTATGTAATTAGACCCATGACACTACTACGTGGAACAACTGATTTTAACTTCGAATTTCACTAAACTTTCTCTATCTAATATTATTAGACTTTTCTATCTAAACCATTATTAATCAGTTTTTTTTTCATTAATCCAAATAAGATTTTTCCTTAAATGTCTTATATCAAAATTCATAACTTATCATCAAAGAACAAATTACATTAACTGTAGACAAACGTGTTGAAATTCTCGCTATGTACTCTCACCCTCTAACCGCAAATGTTTCATCTGTGCTTAAATAAATATTGAATTAAACGATGGAGCTTATTAATTAAACTATGTCCGCAGTAATTGGAATGCTGCGACGGCACAAACTGGTCTGCAAAGCACTTTAAATTAGTCAAATTGTACGTGAACTTTGCGTGATCGGCATCGAATGCGGATTAAAATCCAATTAATTAAAATGTACGAGCACACGATGAATTCAATCCGATGAAAATTATGAAATAACTAATTAATGAATTAATTACGTAATGGTGCCTGCAATAATATCGAAACGAGCACGCACTATATACATCATTAATTATATTCAGGATTAATGCAGGATCAATTTTACATTTTCAGCTTCCATTTATGATCGTTTCAGCTTAATTATGTTTATAAGCTCTAAAAATAAGCGATTAAATGATTAGTACGAAATGTTGATCACAGATGGCGTATTTATTTTATTGTCGTTAATTTGAATAATTCGATTCGATTTATGTCGCTCCTCAATATATGAAAGTTTAGGATTAAAACCAACATAAATATCCAAGAAGAACCGTTTGATTTGCAATTTTCATTTATGATGGTTTCTGCGTAATTATTGTTTATTATTTAAATGAGATAATTAAACTGTGAAAATAAGCGATTAAAAGATTAGTACTAAATGTTGATCACAGATGGAGTATTTACTATATTGTCGCTATTTTGGATAATTCCATTCTTAACACTTAACACGTAACACTTATCAAAATAGTAAACTTTAGGACTAAAATCAACATAAATATACAAGAAGGATGAGTTGATCCTTAAGAAAAAGACCATAAGTAAATTATTGTAGTGGTAAATAATATGCATCAATTAATACTGCTTTACAAGTGTTCTTTTTTTTTCAACTTTGAACCTGAATTAGAACCAAATACATGAAACCACACCAATCTATGAACACTTGCTAAAATGCAATAAAATAAGTGATTAAAAGATTAGTACCAAATTATGATCAGAGATGGCGTATTTATTTTATTGTCGTTAATTTGGATAATTCGATTCTATCAATATAAGAAACTTTAGGATTAAAACTAACATAAATATCTAAGAAGGAAGAGTTAACCTTTAGACTTACAACTTTCATTTATATTTTTAATTGAAATTCAGTGATTAAACAGTAAAAATAAGCGATTAAAAGAATATTACCAAATTTTGATCACAGATGGCGCATTTACTTTATTGTCGCTATTTTGGATAATTCGATTATCTTTACCTCACTTATAAAAGACCATAAGTAAATGATTGTAATGGTAAATAATATGCATCAATTAACACTGCTTATCAAGTGTTATTTTTTTTCAACTTTGAACCTGAATTACAGCCAAAAACATGAAACCACATCAATCTATGAACACTTGCTCAAATGAAATAAAATAAGTGAATTAAAAATAAGTACCAAATTTTGATCACAGATGGCGTATTAATTTTATAGTCGTTAAATTGTATAATTCGATTCGATCTATGTAACTCATCAATATAAGAAAGTTTAAGATGAAAACTAACATAAATATCCAAGAAAGAAGAGTTAACCCTTAGATTTATAGCTTTCACTTATGTTTATAATTGAAATTCGATGATTAAACTGTATAAATAAGCGATTAAAAGATTAGTACCAAATTTTGATCACAGATGGCGTATTTACTTTATTGTCGCTATTTTGGATAATTTGATTCTCTCTATGTCACTTCTCAATATAATAAACTTTAGGACTAAAACCAATATAAATATCCAAGAAGAATTAGTTGATCCTTAGAAAAAGATCATAAGTAAATGACTCTAATGGTGAGTAATATGTATCAATTAACACTGCTGTTAATTTTTCATTTTTTTCAACTTTGAACGCGAATTATAGCCAAATGGAAGAAACCCCAGCAATGTATGAACTATTGAGAAAATAGTTTTTGTTTTACGTAAAATGTAGATAATTATTGAACTATTATATAAATTACAAAGTAGATACGCAAAACTGTACATTCGGGCTATTAAACTCGACAATATTTGGTGTTAACTAATTGAAATAATTAACGTTTTGCATTGAGTTAATAATCAAGCCACGCAATAGTCGCAATTAATTAAACGTGCCGCATCCGCAAACATTCCAAACGTTACAAAATATTCCGCATATACGGGAATATGCAATTTGTACGTGGATGCCGACCTGAACTCGTTTTTGCTAATTAAAGTGTTCCACTTCATTCCATTCCATTCAGAGAAACGTACGAGATTTGCATATTTTTTTTTATTTGCGCCGTTTAAGTCTTCTGCTTTGTTTGCAACTCACGTGAATCCCCTTCATCCTCATCCCTTTTTTTGCAATCCTTTGATCCAATCCATCGACAATTAAGCAAATTCCGTTTTAATTCAATCAGCAATCCTTTATAGATCGCACAAAAAAAAAACACGCTTTTCATTTCGCACAAAAATAATACAGTTTTTCACATGTTAATACTCTTTCAAATTTGTCCATTAACTTCT
>NW_017099676.1:17284-19054 GCF_001412225.1 Nicrophorus vespilloides
TTTTTTTTTAAATTTGATTTAACGTATTTATATTGGAAAATTTTCTTAGTAATACTTCTATAAATAATTAGTTTTAATCTAATTAAATATTTCTTTTAGCATTACAGACGGATATTATAACTTCAAATTACGTCGTAAACTTCCAATTAATTATATTTTATATATGCAATTTACGAGCGTCATTTCACAATTTAATGATCCTATAGTTAATTGCGAAACGAACACGAAAAAAAAAATACACGGAACTAGAGTATCGTATATTTAATTTAGATCGATTTCTATTTGCTAATTAATTACAATAATTGGCAAAAAAAAATTAGAGAAAAAAAAGTATAGAATTGGACCGAGTACACTTCCTTGAGGCACACATATTTCAATTTTATACTTTTTTTATAATTCTCTAAAGTAAATTATATAAAATTCACTGATTAATTATACGAAAAACACTTATTTCTACTCATTAGTTTTACGTAACTCGTTTAGCGAATTTAATTATCCTTTATTCGTTAATTACTGCGGGTCTCGTTAACGAAACTAGAGCGTGCTTTTTTGGACAAAACAACATCAGCAAAATAAAGCAATAACAAAACAAACCTAAATGAAAATAAATAAATTTCGGACAATTTTATCTCGCTTTTATACGCGAACGAAACGACCGCACGTAATTTAATTAATCCACCAATTTGGACGATGAAACAACGCCGGTTTTTCAGCGTTCAACGAGTGAAAACACGTTTTGTTTCATTATTTTTATTCTATTTGTTTTTGCTTTAGTTGTAAAAATTGATTAATGGCTTTTAAAGGGAGGATTGTAGTAAAAAAAAATATGAAAAAACCAAATTAAAGCTTCGAGTGAAATCATTAAAATTTAATTAATTAGTTAGTTAATGGATTGATCTTAACAAAATCAATAAAGTTGCAAATAGATTGTTTATAAATGTTCTATTTCATTTAATTAAGTTTTAATGATAAATTTGATATATTTATACATCCATGCAACAATTAAGCTATAACACAATACTAGTACCAAATTGTGATCATAGATGGCGTCTTAATTTGTTTGTTAGTAATTAAGATAATTCGATTTTTTCAACGTTATTCATTAATATAATAAACGTTAGGATCAAAGCTTCAATAAATATACAACAAGGACGAGTTAATCCTTAAGAAAAGCACAATTAGAGAACAGCAATAATGGTCAATAATATGGATCAAATAATTTTATCGCTTATGTTTAATTAAGTTTACAACAAAATGAAATGATTAAGCTGTAAAAAACAAGTTTAGTACCAAATTACAATCATAGATGGCGTCTTTAGAATTTTGTTCTGTCTTTAAATATTTTGTTTCTCTCTATGTCCTTCTGTTCTACTATCAAAATGAATACAAATAAGCAAAAAGGACTTTAATCCTCAATATAATTTAGAAAATAATTACTATTTTTTGTGTAAGTACATTGACTGCCAAATGTAGAATTATCAAAGTAATTCATTATTTTTATTCTATTTGTTTTTGCTTTAGTTATAAAAAAATGATTAATGACTTTTAAAGTAAGAATTATAGTAAAAAAATAAAATTAAAACTTCGAATTAAATCATTAAAATTTAATTAATTAGTTACTTAATAGATAGATCTTAACAAGATGAATAAAGTTGCAAATGGATTGTTTATAAATGTTCTATTTAATTTAATTAAGTTTTAATGATAAATTTGATATATTTATACATCCATGCAAGGATTAAGCTATAACACATTATTAATACCAAATTG
>NW_017099676.1:19073-23826 GCF_001412225.1 Nicrophorus vespilloides
ACGTTATTCATCAATATAATAAACGTTAGGATCAAAGCTTCAATAAATATCCAACAAGGACGAGTTAATCCTTCAAAAAAGCACAATTAGAGAACAGCAATAATGGTCAATAATATGGATCAAATACTTTTATCGCTTATGTTTAATTAAGTTTACAACAAAATGAAATGATTAAGCTGTAAAAAACAAGTTTAGTACCAAATTACGATCATAGATGGCGTCTTTAGATTTTTGTTCTGTCTTTAAATATTTTGTTTCTCTCTACGTCCTTCTGTTCTACTATTAAAATGAATACAAATAAGCAAAATATAAAAGCTTAATCCTCAATATAATTTAGAAAATAATTACTATTTTTTGTGTAAGTACATTGATTGTCAAATGTGCAATTATCTAAGTAATTTAAATGCTCCAATTATATATTTTTCGTTTTAAATGTATATAAAGAAGGAACGTATAATTAAGACTTTTGGGTGAATCTTCCGTCGACGTTTTACAGTTAATAATTGCGGTTTTTGAATGAGAAATTTGACGTGCAATTAAAGGGCATTTAAGGGAGTAATCCGAGGGACCGCGGAAAATAATGTAATTCAGGAGGGTCGTTCATTGCGTTGGTTGAAATGAGGAAGAGAGAGAGAAATTGGACGTTGAATGAGGAAGAGCAGGATAGGGGATGGAATACCCGACGCAACCACCGAAATCAATTTATCACAACGTTCGTCGTCCGTTTGACATGTTACGAATAGCGAATCCTCCTCTATTTATCGAATGTTTTCTCTTCCTTTTTTTTTGCCTCCCTTCGTATGTACAAACATCCGTGCCTGCATACATACATACACACAACGAGTAATATCTATCTTCAAGATAAACATATTTGTACGAAAATAGCATTCCCTTGGCCTTCGGACTTTCATGATTGATGACAGTTTTCGGATACGAATTGGTCACTCGTCCTGTTTATATATTTTATATTATTTCTTTTATTTTGTATAAAGATATATTATCTGAAATTTTAGAATTTAATTTTTTTTTCATATAGATATTTTTTTAAAATTTGTATATTTCAGTTATTAATTAACATAACGTAACAGCAGTTATATGAAAAGATGCGCAATAAAAAAGCGCTTTTATGCAATTATAAAAATATTTGTGAAGTTCTATACTTTTAGAGAAATTATAAACAAAAATTAAAAAAAAATTATTGATAAAATTGATTTTTTTTTCATAAAATAATTTTTAAAAAATATATAAAAAAAATTATTAAAATAAAGTATACAATTGATATTAATTAGTATAATTAACAGATTTCAAAAAAATGAAGAGCATTAATTAATTAACCCCAAAAAAATTAAATCTTTCCTAAATGAACCCATTAATTTAGGACCTTAATTAATAAAGTTTTCAATTCATTTTTCATCATCGTTGATTCATAAAACTTTATAATTAAGTTTTGCTTCGTTTTTCCATCAATAAAGCACCTAAAATCACGCAACGCGGAAAGAACAACAGATCTTCTATTGCAAAGCTTTTGTGATGTTTCACTAATTTGAATCTTACGCTGAATCCGATTCGAGAGTCGCGAGAGATTCCAAAACTCCGAGCATCATCCGGTAATGCGATTTCCTCTGCACAAAAGGAAACACAAAACTTTTCCTCGGCATCACTTCAGCAATGGATACGGTGTGCCGTTTAATTTGCAAAGTGGAAAACCTTTGCGCGTTTCAGATGAAATTTAATTAATTCACAAGAAGAAATATCATCCATCCGAATATGCAGGAAAATTGAAAATAAACAATTTTCTTTAGAGTAAATATTTCAACAACATGGTGATAAATAAGTTACTTTTGTTGATGTAAACATAACTTTTTTCATTTAAAACAATAAAAAAATGTATATCTTTTACAAGATGTTAGGTAATAATTCTTCAATACAAATTCATACTTTAAGAATAATTTAGTTCAAAATAGAAGTTAATAACAAATTTAAAACTATGAAACTTTCTTTAAAAAAACTTTCAGACATGAATGAGATCTTTAAAATTGATGGATTAAATTGCTTGATAGAAGTCTATATGTGTTATCTGCAAATGAGTTGGAGTTCGTTTTCGTTATCTGGAATTGTGTAGAAAGAATCAATTGCTCACTACGTGTTTGTGTGTGTATTCTGTAGTATTTGTATTCGTCGTTCGGTTAATTGCTCGTATGACTTCTGGTCATAAATCATATTTTTACTGTCATGTCATGTAAATGTAACGTTTTCTAATGTGACCTACACATGCGATTATAAAAGGAAGTTATGGTACATAATTTCAAATAACTACTTTTCTAATTACAATGTATATTTTGTTTCAAAATTGAAATGATTATTAAAGTTAATTTTACTAATTAATAATATATGGCTGAAGACGGCTTAATCTTTACTAATTATAATAAGTATATAAGTCAATAGGTAAAATTAACTAGTTCTATCGAGTTTAATACTAGTAACAGACAAATTACAGTACTTTCCAGGTGATTGCGTAAGCCCTTCCCATGGGTTCATTAAAACTGTTGGTACTGGAGGCGACGGGCATCGATCCCGGTACCTCTCGCATGCTAAGCGAGCGCTCTACCATCTGAGCTACGCCCCCATGGTACTACTATAAATGCCCAAATTTCGCGATCCAATTTAGGTACTTTTCGGTTGATTGCGTAAGCCCTTCCCATTGGTTCATTAAAATTGTTGGTACTGGAGGCGCCGGGCATCGATCCCGGTACCTCTCGCATGCTAAGCGAGCGCTCTACCATCTGAGCTACGCCCCCATGGTACTACCATAAATCCCCAAATTTTGCGCTCCAATTTAGGTACTTTCCTTTGATTGCGTAAGCCCTTTCCATGGGTTCATTAAAACTGTTGGAACTGGAGGCGCCGGGCATCGATCCCGGTACCTCTCGCATGCTAAGCGAGCGCTCTACCATCTGAGCTACGCCCCCATGGTACTACCATAAATCCACAAATTTCGCGCTCCAATTAAGGTACTTTCCAGGTGATTGCGTAACCCCTTCCCATGGGTTCATCGATGAGATTTTAATAAAAATTTGGAGGCGCCGGGCATCGATCCCGGTACCTCTCGAATGCTAAGCGAGCTACGCCCCCATGGTACTACCATAAATCACCAAATTTCAAGCTCCAATTTAGGTACTTTCTAATTAATTCCGTTAATCTTGAATTATATAGATGGTTTGTTTAAACCTAATCGTAATTTACATGTACCATTTATTTTATATACCTTTGAGAAACTTAATAAATCATGTAATCTAAATATTGTGAATCCAGCTTACCGCCTCGCAGCAGTCCAAATCCAATAAGTACACAGCGCACCTCTCGCAGTTCAGCAGATCCTGTGCCTCTCGCATTATCTTCGTGACCAGACACTCGAGGTTGTTCTGCTCCTCGAAGATGCTGCGCGCCAAGTTCAACAGTATCTGCAAACACACGCACGAACTACGTTTATATTTGCCGAAGATGAAAAAGGGGAACGAACAAGAAAAAATCTGAGCTGCGTATACATTTTTTTTTTATTCTCTACATCTCTTTCCTCCTCTACAATTTTTTTGTGTTCGTTTGTTATGCGGAGGGCGATGAATTGACTTACTTGATTCCGTCTGTACTCGAGCACGGAAACTTCGAAGAGCTGAGCGTTCTGAATCCCAATGCCGCAGAACGTGAGGTACCTTTGGAAAACTTCGACATCGTGTGAGGTGAACTCGTCGGAGTCGTCCGTTTTATTGATGATCTGAGCGACGCCAATCACGTCTCCATCGTAGTTGCATATGGGCATACAGAGGATCAGATTCGTCTTGTATCCTGTCCTCATGTCAATCTCACTGTTGAAACGAGGATCCTGCAATCAAGCAATAATTTTCATTAAAAAAAAAAGATTCTTTAACTTTGAAATAATAGTAAACAATACGTTCATAGTTACGTAATTAACAAAACTACTTTGGCAAGTACATATATTTTCAAATACACTACTTGCAAAGAAATCTTTAACATTAATAAAAGCTTTGAGCAATTATCATGAAATGTTATTCTTTCCAATTAGATTTAGTTGAGTTTTCTTGTAATAACAGAAGCTAAAGGAAATTGCTTTTAAAACAAAACTAGAATAAAAAAAACAAGATTTCGTTTTATACGCTTTTCGCTAATTTCTGAGTCGAGTTAATATCGTTTGCAATTATATTTCCTCCCCTTTCTCGCATTAAGATAATGGTAGTGTTGTGTTCATGTTTATGGTTATTGCAAACTTTGTATTCATTACACGCAAATGCGGTTCACAAATGTTGCATTTACGTGCAATGAATCGAAGCTTCTACCAAAGTTCTAAAACTTCCGAACGAATTCAAAACGTCGGAAATGTTTCATTCAAACAGTGTAAGAAAATCGTATTTATGTAATAAATTGAGATAAATTACATCATAATACATAATACATTTTCAAAATTTAACACCACACCTCCTAAATTTCGAACATCTATTATTTAATTGCTGAAGTATTTTGTACATTCTGTATAGATTCTTATTGAAAACTAACATCAAAATTTAGAAATAAAAGATGTATTAGGAATTCATAAGACATTTCCAAAATTTGACATCACACTTCCTAAATTTAGAAAACCAATTATTTAATTCCTGAAGTATTTTTTACATTCTTTATAGATTCTTATTGAAAACTAACATCAAAATTAAGAAATGTACGTTGACTTAAGAAAAAAATA
>NW_017099676.1:23841-39557 GCF_001412225.1 Nicrophorus vespilloides
GAAAACCACTTATTCCTGTAGTATTTTTTTACATTCTTTATAGATTCTTATTGAAAACTAACATCAAAATTAAGAAATGCACGTTGACTTAATAAAAAAATATGTTAGGAATTCATAAAAAATTTCAAAATTTGACATCACACCTCCTAAATTTCGAAAACCACTTATTCCTGTAGTATTTTTTTACATTCTTTATAGATTCTTATTGAAAACTAACATCAAAATTAAGAAATATACGTTGACTTAATAAAAAAATATATTAGGAATTCATAAATTTCCAAAATTTGATATCACACCTCCTAAATTTCGAAAACCAATTATTTAATTCTTGAGTATTTTTTTACATTCTTTATAGATTCTTATTTAAAACTAGAATCAAAATTAAAAAATGTACGTTGACTTAATAAAAAAATATATTAGGAATTCATAATAAATTTTCAAAATTTGACATCACACCTCCTAAATTTAGAAAACCAATTATTCCTGTAGTATTTTTTTTTACATTCTTTATAGATTCTTATTGAAAACTAACATCAAAATTAAGAAATGCACGTTGATTTAATAAAAAAATATATTAGGAATTCATAATAAATTTCCAAAATTTGACATCACACCTCCTAAATTTCGAAAACCAATTATTTAATTCTTGTAGTATTTTTTTACATTCTTTATAGATTCTTATTGAAAACTAGGATCAAAATTAATAAATGCAAGTTGACTTAATAAAAAAATATATAAGGAATTCATAATAAATTTTCAACATCACACCCCCTAAATTTCAAACATCAATTATTTGATTCCTACAATAGATTTCTTATTTTATATAAATTGATACAATAAATTGAATTGAATTTCTCCAAAATCCTCGTTGTCTCCACCGAAAAGCAAAAGAAAAACTAATTTGGCGCAAATTGGATCACATTGTTATATAATTCAAAGGATGACACAAAATTCGTACAAAATACAACAAAAAAAAAACGCAATATTCAGGATGAGAGAGGAAGAGCAATTTTTTTCCCCCAGTTATTTTTTAATCCATTAGGCTGAAATAATGGGGTAAAACGAAATATGTAACAGCAGATGCGAAATAAAAGGCAGCGACGAAACAAACAGAAACCCTTTTCGCGTGTGTTTTGCGCCACGTAATTTCATATAATGTTGTGCTTTTATTGCGCAACTATAAACATTTTTCATGGATGGAATTGGGAACGTCTGTTTATTTTTTGTTCCGTGAAAAAACGCGAGGATGATCTGCGCTTTTTTTTATGTTTCACCCGCAAATCCCAATTTATACGATCAATCCGATATAAATTACTTTAGGTTTACACGTGATTCCTACACACACACAAAAAATACAATAAATTCACATCTGGATTTATTGTAGATTTTTTTTCCTGTAAACTGGAAATACTCGAAATACGTTATTTTTACAATAATTTGTTTGCTTATTTTCACTTCAAACATTTTTGTTGTTACGAAAATTTGTAAAGTATTTCTTCAATAAAAATGTAATAGATTTTGTGTAGAAAATTATGAAACATATTTACTGGGAGTATTAAAGGACAAAACTCTTTTTTAATGTTGTAAAAAAGCTAATGTTGTTTTGGAAAGGGCATGTTTTAATTAAACAAAATTCCAATTAGGAAAACACATCCGCTCGAAATTGCAGCGTATAATAAACAAAATCGCGTAATAAAAAGAAAAACGAAACAATTTTTGACTACAAAAATAAATAAAATTGCGAGTGAATTCTCGTTCGAGAACAAATTTAAAGGATTTGCTGCGATCCGAAGTTAAATCCTGAATCGTCGGAAAACAGGAAATTGTTTCTCCATTAAAGGAAAACGAAGAAAACAATGTGGAAAAGAGGCAAAGTCGACAAAGTGGAGAAGAAACGTGAAAAGGAGCTACAATTTCTGCAAATGAAAAGCCATCCGCTGTGCTTCTGCGATTTTACGTCTTCCCGTAATGAAACAAATAACGATTCCCTGAAGGCGCCTCCTTTTAACGATTCCGCCACCCATTTTCGTCCCCTCTTTCATCTCTTCATGCGTGCATACACCTATATTCGATTTTCCGGTTCCGTTGCCTTTTTCGCCCCCAGTTGTAGTTGTTGCTTCCATCAAGCCACTTACATCAGTGGGAAATTCAAGAAGAAAGCATATCTCAGATCTGAACGGCGGATTTTCAGTATTTCAAAGGACGAACGGATATTTATTACTAAGGGTTGAAAGCTTTCTACCTAATGTAGAATATTAGATATAAAAAAAAGATATATTTGAATGATGTATCTAAATCGAACTTCCAGTTTATTTCATTGAATAAGAAATTACGTATTTTCTTATAAAATGTTTGTAACAAGTAAAATTTCAGTTTTTATGAAATTTTTTACTAAAATTAAGAGGTAAAACTGTAAATTTAATATTTAGTTCTAATAGTCTTATTTACAAAATAAATTTTATATCTTTCTTCATAAGTTCACAAAAAATCTAGTTATTGTACTAAAATTTCTATAAATTCAAATAATTACGTTTGAAATTTTCTACTTTAAGTAAATTTTTCATTATAAGTTCACAAAAACCTAGGTTTTTTGTACTAAAATGTATATAAATTAACAATAATTACTTGTTAAATTTACAATTTATAAGTAAAACTTGTAAAGTAATAAACTTTCATATTAAAAATTATAAAAAAAAAACTTCAAAAATTCTAAATTTTTAATTCAATTCTCTAAATAAATTAAACCCTAATTATATTTTTAATAAACCCCTTTTTTTAATAAACTCTCAGCTTAATTGATTATTTCTACGAATTCCTCTTTACATTTTTCTTCTACTTTTTTCTTATTTAGAATCTTTTGTGCAGAACTTGGAGTGAAATTTGCATAGAGATGAAATCTCGTCGCCGTCTTCCGCGTTCGTTCACTCCACGCTTAATCCAAAATTAAATCCATCCAGTTTTGTTCTCTCTTTCTCTCTATCTCTTTTAGTTCCTCCGTTTTTTCTTTCTATTTATTTCTTCACTCCATTTTCAATTCATATTTTCCCAAGCTTATTTTAGTTTCCACGCGAACCGATTTCCAGAAAGTACAACTTTTCACCATTTCCATTATACAAGAATGAATTAAATGTTTTCAATTTTTAACCCAATTATTTTTATATAAATTTTCACTTTAAAGTCAAAGCTATAGAATATTATTAATGTTATTTAAAATATTCAAATTAAACAATTTAGTCCATGTTTATGTTTTTTTTTTTCAATTTAGAAAAAAAAAATCGTAAAAAATATATTTTTACAATTATATTTTTTTAATTTATAAATTTTCTAATTAAATTATTAAAACTTTTATGATTACATACAAAAGTCTCATCATTTGCGCATCTTTTGATATAACTTTTGTTATGTAATGATAAAAAATGACTATTTTACAAATTCAATTTTGACTAGTCCAATTTTTGATTTTTCGCTTTAACTGAAAAACTACTATTTATTTTTTTTAATTACATTAGAAAAGGTCTTCAATTGCGCATCTTCTCGTATAATTTCTGTTACGAAACGTCAATTAATAACTTTACAAATTAGAAATAAACTAAATCATATTGTAGACAAATTTGTTCAAATAAATAATACCAATAAAAATAAAGAGCTGTAATAAATAGCTGTTCAAGATAGGCAACTTAACTAAGTTTTATGGTGGAACAGTTGAGGATCGGATAATTGTGTGTACGTGAGAGTTCAGCAGATGAAAATAAGGTGAAGAGGAGAGGAAAGGAAATGGAAATATCGTGCGTATTTTCCTCCGTTCGTTGAATCTTTAATGGTCCGTGATTTATTAATAGAAAATCAAATGCACGTTCTGCTACAGTTTCCCATCGCGTGAAAAATTCATTTCCAAAACTGGTTTTTCCACGAATCTCAGAAGCTTAGTTAAACTCTATTTGCATGAAAGAAAGAAAGAAAAAACGATTTACAATTTCAAGAAGAACAAAATTTTACATTGAGAAACAAAATGTATTTCAAACAAGAACAAGAAACAAAATATAATTCAAAGCACACCAAGAAACGAATTATAATGCAAAGAAGAAAAAGTAACGAATACAAGAATAATATAAAAAGAAAAAGGATCTTCTCATGGGAAATCTGAAATTAATTCGTTTACATTTCGTTTTGCTATAAGCAATTTATTCTTCAAGGCAAAAGAAAAAAAGACCACCAAGACACCTCTCTTTGCGTTCTCATCTCCTATACCAAATATAGACTCCTTATATTGAAATCCCGATCATCAAATTGTCGATATTCGAAATCCTAACAGCGACATACTGTCGGAATTATGGTTGTCGGGATTTTGTTACTGTTGGGATTATTGTTGTCGGGATTTTGATGCTGTCGTGATTATGGTTGTCGGGATTTCGAATGTTGGGATTTCGATTGCCACCGACCAAAAAGAGGAAGAGAAGTAACAGATTAAAGGCCACCGAGGGTGTAATCTCTCGCTTCTGCTCGGTTACATCGTTTTCGCAATATTTCCTAAAGATATTTTTGTCCCGTATCTTGTTTTATCATTATTCTCTCTCCACTGTCGCCAGTTGCAAAATCTATGATGATTATATCGTTTCACAAACGATACTGACTGGATTATGTTTGTCGGGAATTTGATACTGTCGGGATTATGGTTGTCGGGATTTTATTACTGTCGTGATTATGGTTGTCGGGATTTCGATTGCCACCGACCAAAAAGAGGAAGAGAAGAAGCAGATTAAAGGCCACCGAGGGTGTAATCTCTCGCTTCTGCTCGGTTACATCGTTTTCGCAATATATCCTAAAGACATTTTTGTCCCGTATCTTGTTTTATCCTTATGCAAAATCTATAATGGTTTTATCGTTTCACTTGCATGATAATAGCGTTTTTATGAAATGGAAACAGAATCCCTTTGCGTCAAATATCCAGTACTTTAGTGCAAGCATAAGTTTTGTATGAAAGTTAATAGTTTAAAGGTAATTAAACCATCATTAATTATGAAGTATTAACAGGAAATTGATGGATTTAAAGACACAAAAGTTTCTATTGTGTATTGTGTATCGACACCTCAAGTTTTGTATAAATTGAAAGGGTAAATTTAATAGAAGATAATGATTTATAATGTAAATTAAAAACAGTGTCATAAAAGAACCGTTACTATTTAGTTTATTAATAACTTTTTAACTAAACGACTCAAGTCAATTGTTTAAACTAAACTTGAATCACGTAAGTTTATAAATATAAATTATTCATTGACAATTTATCGAAGATCCAAAAAAAACGTAGTTTTAAATCAAAAATTTTAGTTTTCTCTACAGTTTACTCTGAAATTATATATTCAATTGTAAAGAAAAGTAGGAAAACAAAAAAAATTTAATATTAAAATTATTCATTGCCATTAGACAAAAATGTAATGAAATGAAAATATTGGAAGTGTTAACGTATTCGTATTATAGATTTTTCACTGCTATTTCTTTTCATATCTTTTCAAACATTTTTATCGCGAAAGATAACGAAATTTAATAGATTTTGTATGGAAATGGATTATTTATGTAAATAAGATTAATTTAATTAAACGCAAACCAAATATATCGAGTATCGTCATTTGCAATATACAGAGAAACATTGCTGAAAACGTTCAAATTTTCATACATTAAAATTTATGTTTACATCAAAAAAACAATTATTGAAAAATGCTTCATTTTTATATATAGATAAATAAAAGTGAATGTATGTAAAAAATCTATTTAATGACTAATTTAAACTATGTACTTTTCACTTTTACTTCAGTTTCTAAGGTAAAAATCATATGAAATTACATGAAGAAAAAAATACAGAAAACTTGAAATATTCTAAGTCATAAAAAATAATAAAATTATAGATTCTCTATGAGTTAAAAAATAAGTAAATGATTTTAGTAGATTTAATGAATTTGAAACTTTATACTTTTTAATTTTACATCTATTTTTTAAAGTAAAATCATATGAAATATTTGAAGAGAAACAGACAAAAAAAAAAATGTAAAAATTATAGAATTTTCTGCGATAATTCAAAGTTCATAACATAATAAAATTATAGATTTTTATAAGTTAAAAAAAGCAGTAAAAAAAAGCTATTAGTTGTGAATGTCACTTTTTATATAAAACTTATAAGAAAGTAGAAAAAAAAGTAGAGGTTAAATATATGATTAAATGGTATTAAGCCATAGTATAGATATGAAATATGAGCTGAGGGACTTTTATTGACGGCATCAATTCATATTTCCCAGATTATCAAATAATATATTTCACATAAATAAATATTAGTGACATGCTTCGTTTTCTTTCCCCTAAAAAACTTCTTTCACAGAACTTTCCTGTAAACAGATTTGTCGCTGTCTACCCTTGTTTAATCATTTATTAATGCGGGTAGTTTTGTATTCATGTTATGTCTGGATTCTCCTGTAATTTCTATTTTCAATTTGAAGGATTTAAGAAATCAATATTAAAAGTATATTTTATAAGATGTAATCAGAATTGTATAAAAGAAAAATGTTGTTATTTTTGTATAAAAAAACTAATAGTCAAAACCTTTTTTGAAAGTTGGATTTTTTTTGGGTAATTTAGTATAAAATTACTTAACAATTTCTTGATTTCTTTTTAAATATAAGCTAACATTTTTTTTTTAATAATTAGCGACAGATTTAACAAACATTGAGTAACAAATGATGATTGTTATTGCTGTGTGAATTAAGGGTGTTTTTTAGGGACAAAAGTGCAAAAAAAAAGGCGAAAAGCTTGACCTAACGTGACTATTAATGTGATTACATCTGAATGGGAATCGGTTGTCGTGATCGCGTGACAACCACTCGCACGAAACCCCCCACAGCCCGAACATAACCGATTTAGACCGTATCTATAAAACGATCATTCACGAAATTAATCGAAACCGAACGCAAACAAAACTATATATAATTAGCCCTCGAGTGCCGCTTAATTACACAACTTGATCACCGCTCTTTCTACGTCTTTTTCTTCCTCCTTCTTCCACCCTCAAGCAATAGATTTACTTAATTACTTATCAGGGCGGAAGAGGTTCGTTAATGCCCTTCGAAAATAATACTCAATTAAAATCACGTGCCAAGGGAAAACTTATATATATATTTATATACTCTATATACAAGCTGAAGGGTGAAAGGTTGAGTTTGCAAGGAGAAGAAAAATAGGGGTGAGACGCAAACAACCGACGTGCAACGCAATTTTCAACGTAATTGCACATCCTTGGGATTAATTAGGCCTAATTCTCGATTATTTTTAGATTTATAATCGAAATAATAGGAAAATTGAGTTAATTTTGATTCGGGTTGCGATTTTGGTTAATTCACGTTCATTCGATTAACTTATTACAATTTTGTTTTCTTGTTGTATTTTTAGATCGTCTCAATTACTCCTCGCGCAGCAATTTAATAAACTACGTAAACTACTTAATCAAAGCAAAGTGAATCTAAATATTTGAAAACCTTGAGCACTTAATCATATATTCAACGTTGCTGTTTCACAAAGATTTTCACAATTTTTAACGAAATTATGTAATTTCACAACAAATTAACAACTCACATTTATTAATTTATAGAAAAATTCTTGCTGAAAAATGACAAAAGTTTAATTTGGTTTTTCTAGAGTAAAATTGTAATTAAAAGTTTTGATTCAATCCTATTAATAATAAAGTGCATTTGATTTTCGTAATTAATTAATTAATAATTCAATTATTTTTTACGAAATTACTTAAAAAAAACATTTTGGTTTGTTTCATCATGAAATTTTTATTGAATTAAGTTTACTTTCATAAATAATTTTGAAAAATATTAATGTTCATAAATATTTCAGGTATAAATTTACAAAATATTTAATAATTGAATTATTTTTTATTTTTATAAATAATTACAGAAATTAAATCATCAACTAAATGAATGAAATAACAAAAACAAAACTTTCTAAGTGATTATTTACGTTTTTTTCTCTTCTTAAAAATAGATCGCGTATTTTTTCGAACGATATAGTTTTAGTTAACTCCCATAACTATCAAGAATTCATTATCAAGAAAGTTTTAAAAACAAGTTTACAAGATATTTCCGGATTTTGCGATAACCTTGTTCTCTCTCCTTCGGCTCCACTTTTAAACGCCAATAAACGAGCTTAGATCAACAGATTTCATATCAAAACCCCCAATAACTAATAATAATAAGTAAAACATTTATCTTCATTATTTTGTAAAACAAATGTAGAAAATGTTTACATAATTTTTTATGTGCATTTTTCATTAAATCAAGAAAATATGAACATTTTATGGAAACTAAGTCAATCATATTTTTTGTAACCTTATGAAAATATGAAAAAAATTGAAGTAATTTAATACAAATTTTGCCATTTTTTTTCATTATATTTAGAACATATAAAAATTCTATTGAAACTATAAATTTCATTAAAGAAACACAATAATTCAAATGATTTATCAAATGTTTTTTTTAATACAAAAATTTGTATATTATTTACACAATTCTGTACAATTATCTACTAATTATTAAACAATTGTTACTCTTGAAACACAAAAAATCAAACGATTTGAAAAAAAAAATCTTTTTTTATGAAAATTCAATGGCAAATAAGTCAATTATCTATTGCAAATAATTACATGAATTGCATTAAAGAAACACGAAAAATCAAACGATTTGAAAAAAATCTTTATAATACGTAAGAAATTAATTTTTAGGAAATAATAATTTATCATGTGTAATTTTTGATTAAATCATGAAAATATGAACATTTTATGGAAACTAAATCAATCAATTTTTTTTTGTATCATTACCTTCTGCAAAAAAAAATCATTGAAAAAACACAATTCAAGTGTATTTAGAAAAAAAAATACAAATTTTATATATTTTATATATAAGAACTGATGTAAATAATAACATAAATTGCATTAAAGAAACACAACAAAAATCAAATGATTTGAAAAATCTTTATAATAATGCGTAAGAAATACGTAATGTTTTGTACAAAATAATTTTTACGAAATAATCATTTTTCATGTGTATTTTTAATGAAATATTAAAAATATTAACATTTTATGGAAACTAAGCCAATCTAATTTTTTGTATCATTGACTTCTGCAAAAAAAATCATTATAAAAATACAATTCAAGTGTATTTAGAGAAAAAAAAAGATACAAATTTGTATATTTTTCATATGCATTTTTCATTCTATCAAGAAGATTGAAAAGTAAGTCATTCATTAACTGATGCAAACAATAATATAAATTGCATTAAAGAAACACAGAAATTAAATGATTTGAAAAATCTTTATAATAATACGTGAGAAATGTACGTAATGTAAATAAAATGTAAATAATAATTTTTCATGTGCAATTTTTGATTAAATCATGAAAATATGAACATTTTACGGAGACTAAGTCAATCAAATTTTTTATATCATTAACTTCTGCAAAAAAAAAATCATAATAACAATACAAATCAAGTGTATTTAGAAAAAAAAATACAAATTTTATATTTCTTTCATATGCATTTTTGCATCAAAAAAATATGAAAACTCTATAGAAACTAAGACAATCATATGTTCCTTCATTAAATAATGCTAACAATTACATAAATTGTATCAAAGAAACACAAAAGAATCAAACAATTTGAAAAAAAAAATTGTACATTTTTTATAAGCATTTTTCATTCTTTCAAGAACATATGAAAATTCTATGGAAACTAATCAATCATATGTTTCTTCATTAATTGATGCAAAAAATAACATAAATTGCATTAAAGAAACACAAAAAATGAAATGATTTGAAAAAAATACAATCTTTGTATATTTTTTGTAATATTCTGTAGAATTATCTTCTAATTATTAAACAATTATTATAATTGTTACTTTCAAATTTTTCATTTCTAAATAAAAATATGGAAATTAAAATCTAAAGTTATTTAAACAAAAAAATATCTAGAAAAAATATCAAATTTCTTATACTTCTCAACAAACAATTCTATAAATTTTCATATAATTAAAGTAGTAATGATATCTATATGTAAATAGTTATTATTTGGTGATTTTCATTCAATTTTTTAGATGAAAATATGAAAAATTGTAATCAACGTAAATGAAATGTCGTATCGAAACGAAAAATCACAAATTCCAATCACCGCGATATATCAATTCGACGATATTCAATGAGAGATTCCCAGTCGAGAAATTCAATTTACTTTCAGAAGTCGAATGGCAGGAGGGAAGAGGTGGAGGAAAAGGATCTGACCTTTCCCCGATTCCAAACCTAAAATCCCGGTTCGTCCACACTTGACTGACTGCAAAATCCTAACACGATCAATATTTTGACTGAAGCCACGAAACTTAACGTATCATAAACGATATGTGCCAATTATAATAGAGAATTGAAATTGAAAAAGAAAAAGGATTTACATTGAAGATTCGATTTAAAAAAAAATATTCGAAAATCCGTGTGTATGTTTGTTTGTGTATAAATGCAGAGGAAGGTTGATGGTGTCCATTGTTGTCCAATGACGCAAACGTCCGTTTAATGGTGCTCGGACACCAACACCGAGTTCGCGTGAATGGCCTAGGTCAGAGCCTCGACCGAATTCCCGATCCACAAAACTCCAGCTTTTTTCCCATATCAACTTATTTTTTTTATTCTATTCATCCACTTTTTTCGCTAATATTCCTTAGTTTCATGAACCGAATTCAATTTTGAGCGAAAAGTAATACAAAATATTCCAGACTAAAAAAATAAGAGTATGAGAAAACATGTTGGAAAATAAATCCAATCTACTTAATAATGATGACAACAACAAGAACTACTAGCCGCAATTGGTTATCGATCTGTGTCTTATTAGTATAAAGTTTATGTTGAGAGCCTTCGCCGGCGTTTCTTCAAGGTTGCCGCAATCCAATTTAAACCGTGATTTTATCAACGCGAAGAACGAACGAAAAAAAAACTAATAATAATTATTTGTAGCTTGAGGTGGGTTTAAATCTGCTTTTTGGGGTGAAGTCCTGAATAATCTATTAATATTTGTGTGTTTCTATTACAAAAAGTTAAGAACATTAGAAAACAGAAACGTTTTTTTTAATGAAAGAGAAAAAGAAGAAATATTCTTATAAAATGTTACATTTTTTGCATCAAATGAAAATTTCATAATTTCTATAAATCAATCAATTCTATTAATATTTGTGTATTTTTATTACAAAAACTTATGAATATTAGAAAACAGAAACGATTTTTAATGAAAGAAAACAGAAGAAATATTCTTATAAAATGTAAAAAATTCCTGCATTAAAATTATTAAATGAAAATTTCTTAATTTCTATAAATAAACTTGAATATTCTATTAATATTTGTGTATTTCTATTACAAAACGATAAGAACTTTTGAAAACAAAAAGGTTTTTTTTTAATGAAAGAGAAAAAGTAGAAATATTCTTATAAAATGTTTTTTTTTGCATGAAATGAAAATTTCATAATTTCTATAAATCAATCAATTCTATTAATATTTGTGTATTTCGATTACAAAAACTTAAGAACATTAGAAAACATATACGATTTTTGATGAAAGAAAACAGAAGAAATATTCTGATAAAATGTTAAAATTTCCTGCATTAAAATTATTAAATGAAAATTTCTCAAATTCTATAAATCAATTGGAACTTGAATATTCTATTAATATTTGTGTATTTCTATTACAAAAAAGATAACAACTTTTGAAAACAGAAACGTTTTTTTTAATGAAAAAGAAAAAGTAGAAATATTCTTATAAATTTTTTTTTCTTGCATGAAAAAAATTTCATAATTTCTATAAATCAATCAATTCTATTAATATTTGTGTATTTCTATTACAAAAATATTTTTTTTTCATGAAAGAAACAAATAAGCAAATATTCTTATAAAATATTTTAATTTTCAGAAGATTTTTGTAATAGAAATACACAAATAATATGTTAACAATTTCTGGAATTACAATTAGTTAAGATAAAATGAATATTTCGTTATTTCTATGAATCAATTTGAATATGAATATTGTATTAATATTTGTAAATTTATTAAACAAAAATCTTCTAAAAACTGATAAATTTTAAGAAAATTGTGAAAATTATGAATTATTGAAAATTACATAAAAAAATGTGGTGATTATAAAAAAATTAAATTAGTGGATTTTTTTCTTATATAATTTACAAAAAAACATGTATTTTATTATCATGTAAAAAGTAATTAATAAATTTTATATTGTGACCAATATATATATAATTAAAAAACTAAAAGTTATGCAACAAAAGCGCATATAAATATGAATGAAAGAAATGCCTGCATTTCATTCATGAATAATTTACAATAAAAACTACTATTTTCGTGGCGCCTATAAGAATGCAACAAAAAAGTGCAGACGGCGCTTATAGGAAATACGTACAAAAGATAACAATTCAAACAATGAGTGAAAATGTAGTAAAAAAAGTGTCTGCATTGAAATTCGGTTTAGATAAAAAAATAATTTATTCCAAATTCCATCGACGAAAGATTATCAAAAAAACTGCATACATTATTGCCATGTCTGGTGTATTTCTATGGAATTCCCGCGTTAATTTAAAAAAAATTTGTAATAGTTGCTATTACTTTAGGAAAAATACACTTATGTATTTCTATTTAATTCCCGCGTTAATTTAAAAAATGTTTTTAATCTCAGTTAATTCAAATAAATAAAAAGAATGTAATAATTATGTAACAAAATATGATCTAAACACTTTACTTTCATCATCATCAATAAATTTGGTTGTAAATGTATTAATATGTATGTATTTCCATGAGAAAAAAGAAACGTATAAAAAGTTAAACAAATTTTGGAATAAATGAAGAGAAATAGGTTTAAGAAATGTTTACAAAAATCCTGAAATGAAATTAGTTCAAATAAAATCAAAATTTCGTAATTTCTATGAATCAATTTGAAACTGAATGCTGTATTAACATTTGTGTATTTCTATTACAATAGTAAAAACTTCTGAAAAGTGAAAAAAAATAATTAAAGAAAAGACATATTTTTATAAAATGTTTACAAAAAGCCTAAATTGAAATTAGTTCAAATAAAATGAATATTTCGTAACTTTTACGAATCAATTTGAATCTGAATATTGTATTAACAGTTGTATATTTCTATTACAAAAGTAAAAACTTCTGAAAAGTGAAAAAAAAAATAATTTCGTAATTTATTGATTCACATAAATTATGCAATTATTGAATATTTTTTTCTATTCTTTACTAAAAACAAATGTTTCACTTTTCACACTTTTGTAACAGAAATACACAAATGTTTTGATAAAATGTTAAATTAGTTAGAATTAAATGAATATTTCGTAATTTCTGTGGATCAATGTGAACCTGAATATTCTAATCATATGTGTATATTTCTAAAAAAACGGTGAAAATTTAAACATTTTATTATTTGTTATTGCGTTTAAATCCTGAATATTATATTAATATGTATTTCTATTAAATTAGAAAAACTAATAAAGGATATTGAACAAATATGAATGTGTAGTTTAATAGTTTTTTTAATGTAATTAAATGTTGCCATTTCGTTGATGAGGTTTTCGGGGTCGGATGCATTATTCATTATTCGCGCGGTTTCCAATTACTCGCGTTTTCAGCCCCAAACTTTCGCTTAACTTTACATGTTAAAAGCTTAAAGTAATGCACCTACTTTTTTTTCCCTTCTATCTTCTATACACTTTCGAGCTTTACATTTCAGTATTCCAATATGCTTCATCGCCTGGGAAATAGATCAAACATCGAACTTCTCACTTTGCATTTTTTTTGGTCAGAAATTGCTTTCTTCGTAAACATAATGAACGGAATGCAAAATTAGCTACGCTTTTTAGGGACAGTTTTAATTACATTCTAACAAAACACATAACTAAAGAAATCGTTAATTTAATGACTTTGAACTTTCTTAAATAACCTCAATTTTTCTTCTTTTTTTTCTATCTAAATCGTGTTAACAAACATTTGTAAATTTTATCAATTTAGACACAAAAACGCTTTTAATAACATACAATATTTATAATATTTGTGTCTAATCAATAAAATTAATTAATTTATTTTTTTCTGTCTAAATCATGTTAACAAAAATTCGTATTTTTTTTTTCAATTTAGACACAAAAAAAAGTGGAATACTTTTAATAACGTAACTTCATTATCAAATTTGTTCTTTTCTATCTAAATTTGGTATTCCTCAAGACTCAATAACTGATCTAATTTCATATTTTTCGTATATTCATCATAAAATTTTCAATATGAAAATTATGAAAAAATTAATTATTGTTTTCCACACAATCATTACAAAATTTTCCATATATTCATCATATAATTTTCCTTAATATTAAACCTAAATACAATGTGTACATCGTGGTCCTTTCTGATAAAGAAAAGGAGGTAAATTGGAAAGGGTTTGATCATCATTTGGTCACGTCTGTAACACTTTGATAAGGGATTTTGGCAGTGCGTACGACTACAACATTTTATGTGTTATATTAGGGTGTGTTGTTAATCTTTGTAAATCTGTCTATTCCGAAGGATCTTAACATTTATTAGTGGTCAGTGGTAACAAGGGTTGATCTTGTTTACACAAGAAATTCGAATGTAAATTTGACCACAAAATATACAACTCTCATCCAAAATTTATTAATTCAATAATTTTTAATTATTTCATAGTTATTTTCTATTAATAATTAAGACAAATTATTAGTAAATAATTAAATTTATGTATAATTTTTTTTCTTACAAAAATTAGATAAAAAAATAATTGGTTTTCAAATTATTATATAGGTTTATTATATCAATTTTTATTAGTTTTAAAAGTATTATACGAGTATTTATAAACACACCATCTGTTATTGGTGGATTTTCAAGGTTTTCAATTGAAAATACGGACACGCATTTATTTCTATTTTTAATTTTGCACCGTTTTTATTGAAAATATACACAGACAAAGTGAAATATATTTTGTCGTAATGTTTATTATTATTATTTCAAATGAAAACAAAAACAAACAAAATCTTAAAGAAAAAACTAAATTTAATAAATGATATTTACAACAAAAGTTGTTAGAAATGGTCGGTGGCAATCGACAACCGAAATACCGCCAATCAAATTCCCGACGTTCGAAATCCCGAAAAACCATAATTCCGACTATATCAAAATCCCGACAACCATAATCCCGACTATATTAAAAATGTCTTCAATAACATTTTTAAATTATTCCGGAGCGTAGTGTCTTTTAATATGTTATTAAAAATAAATAATAACAATTAAAATAATGAAAGAAAAGACATATGTTTATATAATGTTTACAAAAAGACTAAATTGAAATTAGTTCAAATAAAATGAATATTTCATATTTTCTATGAATCAATTTGACTCAGAATGTTGTATTAACATTTGTATATTTCTATTACAAAAGTATAAACTTCTGAAAAGTGAAAAAAAAAATAATGAAATTAGTTCAAAAAAATGAATATTTTGTAATTTCTACGAATAAATAATAACAATTATTAATCTAATTGTATTTGAGATTATTTCATAATGTTAAGATTTATTATAAATAATTCAACAAAATCAAATAAATTAATAATAATTTATTATTATTAATAATA
>NW_017099677.1:0-21871 GCF_001412225.1 Nicrophorus vespilloides
TAAATTGCTTCAAGAATTATTAAAATATGTATAAGAAATGTATTGGCGTTGAAGTTTGTAATTGACTGTAAGATATTTGAGGTTATGTTTGAAGTTTGTAATTGACTTAAGATATTTGAGGTTATTCTCTGTCAAAATCAGTGGCGTACAAAACTATTATTTATAATTAATGACCCACCGGTGGGTCATGCCGTCATCAATGTCTTAATGATTATGTAAGGTTATATGTCAAGATATTGATAGAATGACAATTAAGAATGTCAGTTTTGCTTTTCAGTAACAATAAGAATCTCGATACGAGAAGTTTATAATATAAAAAAAAGTGTAAAGCATAACATTTAGCTATAAAGCTCAGCACCAACACGTTATGCTAATACGCATGTAAATGAAATCAGATTATGTAAGTAATACGGGATTAAAGGCATGCACAATAAAGATTAAAGCAACGTTGGAGGAGGGAATTGAAACAAAACAAAAATGAGAAGATGATGAAGAAAAAAACGAACATGCGGAGGTGGTTGAGAGTGGTTTCTCGGAGCCATCGATAGAAGCTATCGGATCTGTCAGATCTGCGAGAGAAAAGCGTAATGAATCTGCGAGAGACGAATCTGGGCGTTTGCGCTTCTAATTTATTCACAGTCCATCCGTCTCCCTTTTTATATTCCTCCCTTTCTCATACACATACACACAATCTTTTGCATACAGTGTTTATTGCGTCGTCGTCGTCGGTGGCGGCGCCTCCGCCCCCGCAGATTCCAATTCGCGCCTCTTTGACGCTCCGCGAAACATCTGTTCCTGATGCTTAAAGCGCGCACACGTCGTCGTCCCCCGCTGCTAAACGTACATTCAAAGAGAGAGAGAATTTGAATTTTCTTAGATAAACAGCGTCAGAATCGAGGACTTAGTAATCGAGAGAATCCAAAGAAGATTAAAGAAAGTGTGTTTGTGAGAAGAAAAAAAAAGAGAGAGAAAATAATAAGTGTTTTCTTGGAATTAAATTCTCGTCACTGGCATTTTAATTCGTGTAGGAGGGATCGTTTTTTTTTTCTGAAATTTTTAATGGGTTTCAGCTTTGCTTTGATTATCTTTCAGTAATTTTCAGCTACATAAAACCTAATTAAACATACAAATTTAAAATAATTTGAAATAACATTATTTCTTCTAACATTGTTAATTGATATATTGACCGTTTAATTATTCAATGTTAATCAGTTTTAATCATATAACAGTTATGACACTGATTGACGTTTAAAATGTCAAAAAATATCTAACATATAATGATTCCAAATTTATTTTATGATTATATAAAACAATGATATTATAAGAAACAAGTCGTTTGTATAATGTCATTTACTACTGTCAGATTTGCTTAACGATTGATCGATGGATGGATATTCGAATGTATATGCTTTTTCTATATGTAAAATCGATCTGTAATTGATTAGTTCGGAATATTGTTGTTGTCATTGGTGGATGGGTGCAGACGATGGAAGAGAGGTGTCTTCCGATGATGATTATCTCGGATTTCCCGAGTTGACACGGCGGAACGACTTAATGGCGTTTCGTGTAAACACAGTCAGCAGAAACAGAAACTGTAAACTCACGAAGGCCCGGGCGCCATTAAACGGAAACAAAACGCCGTTAAAATGTTGTGACAGATGAATGGTCCTGCACACACAAACACACTCACACACACCAGACGTATACATAATATATATACAGATATAAATACTATACATAACTCGAGGAGATTGCAGTTGAATCGCTTTATACATAATGAATCATTTTATGCTCCCTCTCTTTTGGATCTATGTGTGCGTATGTATGTGCGGGGGTGCGTTAAAGTCGTTAGGCCGCTTGGGGGTTTATAAACACAATATTATTACTCTGGGGGGGCTGACGGGGGATGCGAGAGCTGTTCATAAAAGAGAGCTTCGGCCAAAAGGTGAAAGCTTAGAGCGCGCGTGTCGAGTGTTTGCTTAAAAGCGCGCCCGGGCTTTGTGAAGCCGCCCCCGCGCCGCCTCCACCCTCTCATCCATCCTCACGCCACCCCTCGCTAAAAAGCTGCTACTGCTACAAAACCGTACACTCTAAATGTGATCATAATAATAATAATAATGTTGATAATAACAGCGGATTTCGAATTCACCCACCTTTAGAACGCCTTCCAAAATTAAAACTGAAGAAATACAGGAACAGCACAAAAAAACACCACCAATCTTTAATTTTATTGAATCGTTACTATGGAGATACTGTCTTATTGTTATTTTAGTTCGTGGGTAATTGTAGCAACTTGAGAAATAGAAAATAACTAGTTTAAAAAACAATAATTGTCATTACTGTCATTACTGAAAAACTGATTCGGTTCCCTTTGGCCAAATGTACTCATTGTAAATTTATTTTATTTTGTTTTCTTTGTATTCTCTTGGTCAATAAACTTGATTATTATTATTATCAAATATAGTTTAGGAAACGCATAGAAATGGTAAAATTTTAATTGAAAGCTTCAAAAAATTGTGACAATTCAATCGTAGATTGTTAAAATGAGCAACTTGAGAAAAAGAAATAACTATTTGTAAAACAACTGATTATAATGTTTTAACTGTCATCGATGACATTTGAGATTCTCTTTTGTTTAGATGTGTCGTGCACATTCACATATCTCTGCAATTCGAACGTCGGATGGAAAAAGTATAAGGTAAACAAAGCAATTTAAAGTGTGAGACTTTGTTTGTGCGTGGAGTGTGTGGGAAAGTGATTTAGTTAAGAACATCAAGGTGGCGGAGAGGGAGAGGGAGATGGAGAAGGGCCTGTGCAAACAGGAGAGGAATCCGTGTTCCGGGCGGCGGCGGCGACGGCGATGTTTGTTCTGCCACTTCATTCGCATTCGACTCAGATTGCTTTCGGAAACAATTGCCGCCGCGAAACAAAGCCTCGCCTTTCCCCTTTACCTCCCTTTCGTTCGTTCAGCTCTGCTCTGCTCAGCCCCCATGACGAACGTCAACAAACAAATCCGCCCCAGACACCAATGCGCACTCCACTACAAACCATTTAAGACAGATACATTATTTCTATCTGTCCCCCATTCTGTCATGACCTTTCAAAAGTCCTGATTTTATACCTATGCTATTTGCATTGCAGCTTCATATTACAGCTTCGAAAAGCTGTAATTTCTATAGAAATTTTCACATTAGATTTATTCAATGATCATAACATATGTTAGTCACATAAATATATTTGAATTCTTAAAAATCTAATTAATTATATCAAAAGTAATTAATTTAATACTTTACATCATTAGTAAAACAATACAATATAATAAAAAAATATGTCAAATTAATAACGTGGCAGCTGTCAAAAATAATTTATATAATGTTGGAATTTTAAAGGAGGCGTAGAGAAAAAAAAAGAACGAAACGATAAATGTCACTTAATAAAAAAAGTAGCATTAACTGAGTGACGTAATTACGATATAAGAAAGATGTTAGTTGTTTCTAATTGAGGAATCGCAATTGAGATTGTTGAGGATATTGGTTTCCTTTGTAGTTGTAGAGTGGCAATCGCGAATTATGTTCGTCAAACATACAAAAAAAATGAGAAGCCTTGAACATTGTTATTATTAATTATGATACAACACAGCTGTTATTTGGCTCGGTTCTTTTATTAAGTTTTCTTTTTTTGCTTTGCTTCGACCTTATTAATAATCGCCGGTTTATAAGTAAATTGATTAATCTAGCTGCTAGGATCGTCGGTCTGGCCTTAATATACTTGTAGAATTTTTGTTTCGTTTTCTTTAATTAATTTTAATGTAAATATGGTAAAGAAAGAAAGAGAGTGAAGAATGCGTCACCACGTGTAAAAAAATGAATTTATTCGTGATCGGTATCTGGAATGTATTAGCGTAATCTGTCGGCGAGATCTGGAAAAGCGGTATTAAAAGTAAGTAGAACAAATATTAGCGGCGGTCGGAGTGGAGTAATTTGGCCACCTTAATGGCTGCTGCTGCGGAGGCCGGAAGTGATGGTATCTGCGCGTGGCTTCCGCCGCGATGCCATTTACACTTATTTTCGTTTGTTGTTCCGTAATGGATTGTCAGGAGCAGAGACAGAAGAAAAAGTGGAAGGTGGTTCTCGGGAGGTGGTGATGTCGATGATGGTCATCATTGAAGAAGGCTGCTCGAGACAGTGGAGGGCACTAATCAAGCGGGCAACGTAATGATTGCCAACATAGCGCACGCAACAAATGCGGTCGTCAGTTGTTGATAGCTCTATCAATCTCTGGACCCATAGAATCCGAAACCGTATAACCATAATACAAGCTGATTAATAACACGCCCGTACCGTTCTTGTTGTTGCTGTTACCAGCGGCATGGACCCATCCATCCAACCATCCGTCTGTCCGCATCCACACTAATTACATCATTAGATCCGGTCAAATCGCGCCGATTACTTTACAATACAATAATGGAATTCCATTTTCTCCGCTCCGCACACGCCGACAGATCATTACATTACACCGGGGCCCTTCCCTTCCTTTCCACCTTTATTTATTACACTTCTTTCACTCCAGCGCCGAAAACCTCGCCGAACATCATCGCTCATTCAACATCCCGCCGCATTCAACATCCCAAATGCGGATAACCCCAAACTCGTATTCCACGAACATATGTTCTTGTTCCATCATCATCTACACACATCATTATAATCACTATTAATCAATTTGTTTAATTAAATTCAATAAAATCCAATAACCTTCACCTTTTACAACAAATCAATTTCAATTTTTCACATACGTCAATATTACACATATTTATTTAGTTAACTACGTAATCTATAAATTTGACATTTAATCTGTCACTTTTTTCAATTCAATTTTGTTATATATAAATTTATTGAAAATGAAATTGAATTGATGACATATGTCAATATTTTTTATGATTCATTTAAATAAATAATTTGCTAGATCACAAATTAATTTCAATTTTAAATTGTAATTTTTTGTAATGTATATTTAAAAAAAATGTTGACGTCAATTTTATATAAATCTTTGTGGTTATAATTGACGTTTCATCTGTCATTCAAATTAATCCAATTGGATTTGTTTGATATTCAAAGCGTATGGATATTCCTAACAATTTCAATTGTTGACATATGTCGATTTTATATAAATCTTTGTGGTTATAATTGTACGTTGACGTTTCATCTGTCATTCTAATTAATCCAATTGGATTTGTTTGATATCCAAAGCGTATGGATATTATTAACAATTTCAATTGTTGATATATGTCAATTTTATATAAATCTTTGTGGTTATAAGTGTACTTTGACGTTTCATCTGTCATTCAAATTAATCCAATTGGATTTGTTTGATATCCAAAGGATAGCGTATGGATATTACAAACAATTTCAATTGTTGACGTATGTCAATTTTATATAAATCTTTGTGGTTATAATTGTACTTTGACGTTTCATCTGTCATTCAAATTAATCCAATTCGATTTGTTTGATATCCAAAGCGTATGGATATTACTAACAATTGCAATTGTTGACATATGTCAATTTTTTATAAATCTTTCTCGTTTTCTACTTTGACATTTCATTTGTCATTCAAATTAATCCATTAGATGCTTGATGCATCTAATTGCAGTTTAACAATACATACAGATTACGCTTTAGATCATGCAACTGTTAAGCTACAGTTTACTATAATGATGTAATGGATCTGGATTATAATTGTTACGTAATTTCGTGTGGATTAGATGAACCAACAGAATCAATTTATGGTGGAAAGAAAACGTGGTATGACAGGTCAAGTAACAAATCGTTTTTATCAGCGCTAAGTGCAATTACGTTAAACACGCGTTGGAGGCGGCGATAACGTGCGGCGCGGCGCGCATTAAGATACATTTTTTATGAGGCCAAAACCGAATGATTACTGTCCGAATTCGGTGGTAGCAGTTCTTTCATGTGTTTTTATTTGTGGTTATTACTTTTGACAGACGTCAGGGTGTACCTGCATTCATTACGTTTATTGTTTATTGGAGTCATTTATCAGTTTGCGAGACATTCGATTAGTGGGAATAAATTTGAATGTATTTGCATTAAGGAGAATGGCTGAATCATAAATTTATTAATGTTTTTCGATTCAGATCTGAAGAACTTCTGAGTTAGAATCCCAGAATTCGTTTATCGATTGTTACACAATTTCAAGTGGTCTTTCATTCGCCCGATCTTTCCGTTTTGTAACGATCAACGAGTGTAAACACAGGAGGGCGCGCCCTCTCCACTTCTTCAGTTTCTTCCGTGTTTTTTAGCACGGTTTCGTAGCTTGGTTTGGTTTGTTTCGGGTAGTAGCAGCAGTCGTAATTAGGGCCGAAATGTCGACGGGGGTTTTGCAGTAAAGCCCTTTTCATTGTAATCCGGGTGTTTATCAATAACAAATGAGAGGCGCGTTTTGCTTCCTAAATAAACAAAGGGGGGTGTGGGGGAGCCGCTTTCACAAAGAGGCCAGCCACTTCGGGAGCCACCCTCCATCTCCAGAAGAAAGAAAAACCCTTCGTCTCTCTCTCTCACTCTCTGTGTATGCATACATTGTTATGTGAATCGATGCGCTTTTCAATCGCGAGAAAGCAAACACATTTCCTAATTCGATAAGATTGACGTTTCGTCATCCACTTGTCAAATTGACTGCCAACTTGAAAGATAATATTATTACCAAACAAAACCATTTCCCTTCTACCGAAACTTCATACTCAACCTTAGTTACAACACATAGTTACAAATATCATTTAAGTTGGTACACATTGACACCTCTTTTAAGTACAAATACAAAAAATAAATAGAAGTAACTAAATCAAAATCTTAATGTAAATAGAATAATTGGTAGGATAGATTTACAAAACTTAATTTAGATGAAATTTACAAATTGGATTTAATAATTAAGTGTCATTTTTTCAGAATTAATTCAATAAATTTGTTGTAAATAGGTTTTAGCAATATATAAAATTCTATCATTTTCCATTAATCTTAGTTGTTTGCTTTTATATAATTGCTGACAATCAATTTGAGAATGTTTATAGAAAATTGCGTAAATAGCTATAATAAAATTGAAGAAATGACAGTTGATTGACACATGTTGTTGTTATGAAACGTCAAACTGTTCCAACTTCAAGGTAGAATTCGCTTTTGTTTTCTGATGAGATGCAATTATTGCATAAATGATGATCGTTGCCAATTAAGAAATCAGAATTGCGCGCTCCGTACCATAATTAGTTTATTTTGTCTGTTTTACGTTGTGTTCTGGTTCTGGTTCATATATATATTTTTTTATTTGGTGGTTTGTGTGAAACGCAGAGTTGTGGCAGCATTGGTGGCAAACTAGATAAAGCGATAGGATATATAATGGTGGTGTTATGCAAAGCGAACGGGAACCGGAGAATCCGGTAGTTAACTATATAGCCCGGAATGGAGTGTTGGAGTCGATGTTAGTTGGTGGTGCTGCTGCTGCTGCCGATGGTGCTGGTTCGCATGGGCCCATTTATCACACTAACACACTAATTACAGAGTGCCGAGCACGAAACTGGACAGCTCTATATAGATATAGACCTATCTATCTCTTGTGCCCGTTCCTTCTCCAATGTGATATCCATGCACAGAACTACCGGCTACAAAATATCCGCGATAACATCTACATTTAATACATCACATCGGCCGAGAGAAGAACAGAAACAGAAGAAGAACAACAACGAATCGGTTTCTTCAGCATTGTATTCAAATCCGTTACCAACGTTACAATAACAGAAAATCAAACAAGTGAAGCGAAGATTGCAAAAGTAATTCTTCAGTAATTTGACATATAGATTGGAACCATACGTTCTACAACTGATAAGATCAAGATGTCAATGAAAAATTTTGATTGACAGGAAGTGATTTAGATGTCCGTCGTTTGAATGACAAGTAATTTTAAGCGATTTTAAAGTGAAACTACTCGATGCATTTTAAAAAGTAATTATACAATCAACCAAATTTTATTTGACATTTCCAAGGTTACAATAATTTTTAGGTTAAAACAAAGGTAACTTTATTTAAACAAAACAGATGGCGTTATATAAGTTTGTAAATATCAGATTGTAATTCATCTGTCTTTATTATTTCTTTTGTGCTGTTTTTTGTATGTATGTAGACGCTAATTGCGTTTCGTAATTGAATTAAACCGAAAACAAAAGTCGTCGATGTAATGACAGGAAATCGCAGGAAACGGTGAAAAGAAGTTTCGGATTAACGATAATTTAATGAAGTCGTGGAAATTATTACATGTGTTTGTTCAAAAACTCGTCTTTAATTTGCTTCTCTCTTTTTTTTTCGGAACTTTAAACATGTGTAGTAGATCCATTGCGGCGATAGCGAAGCAAAATTCGTCGCATTCATTCACGTCCGCCAATAGTGGTAATTAAATAACGATTTTCGACGCAAATTTTCATTGATTCGACGAACGAACAATACTGATCTAATGTAGATATTTTCTATATTTGCTTCGTAAACTTTCCCAAAAAAAAAAGCAATCATTTTCTTTGCTGTACACTTTAGTTTTCTTACAACAAAATCAAATTTATTCGTTATATTTGCATACATTTTTCAACAAAATCAAAAATTATCATTATATTCTTAATTATTTATTTAATTACCAACTATTAATGATTAACAAACAAAAATCTCTAAGTTATAATTAAAATTGTTTTAAATATATTACCAACTTTTTTTAAACTAATCACTAAATAATAACATTTCACTAAACAATTACAAAATGTTAAAGTAATTATTTATAATTAACATCGTGTCATCATTATCATCATCTTTGTCTGCATTTATTTATAGCGATTTGTTTCGATTTCAAAATTAGATTACAGTAATAGCTTTTCTAATTTATCATGTGGTTTCCAGAAACAATTACTCTAACGATATTACTTTTAATTGACTCGGAAACACGTTTACACGTCCATTAAAAATTGAAAACGATTTTCAATGATTTCTGTTAATTTAAGAAAAAAAGTAATAAATCATAACTGTTTTTCTTTTTCAATATACAAAATTTTAAAATAATTTATTTAATTACTAGTTTAATCCACAATTCAATAGATTTGTTCTTAGTTTCTTATAGTATTGTGTAATAATTTAGTATTTTTTTGTTATACAACATTTTTGCGTTGGTAATTTTTTTTTTGATTAATGTCATCAAAATTTTTAAATAATTTGTTTAATTTACTAGTTTAATCCACAATTCAATAGATTTGTTCTTAGTTTCTTATATAGTATTGTGTAATAATTTAGTATTTTTTTGTTATACAACATTTTTGCGTTGGTAATTTTTTTTTTATTAATGTCATCAAAATTTTTAAATAATTTGTTTAATTTACTAGTTTAATCCACAATTCAATAGATTTGTTCTTAGTTTCTTATTATATTGTGTAATAATTTAGTATTTTCTTGTTATACAATATTTTTGCGTTGGTAATTTTTTTTTGATTAATGTCATCAAAATTTTTATATAATTTTTTTTATTTTATTAGTTTAATCCACAATTCAACAGATTTGTTCTTAGTTTCTTATAGTATTGTGTAATAATTTAGTAATTTTTAGTTATACAACATTTTCGCGTTGGTAATAATATTATTTTTTTTAATTAATGTGGTATTATTTTTTGTAACAATTATTGGACTTTTCCATTAATTACGAAATGATTCGTTCAATTAATTGAAATGATATTCAGTAATTATTCTTAATTGATGAACTTTCCATATTTTCTAAGTGTTGTGCATTTAATTGGTTTCTTATAAGTTTTGAATCGTTTAGTAACATTTATTTTTATACGGATGATTTAATGTGGATCGGCAACTTGAATTGCATTATTTCAATCCATTGTTTCTTTTGACGTTTATTTAAGTGATTGGTTTGAAGATCTGGTAAGTTTTCATTATTATCGTATTTACTTGTATAATTCTCTTGGTATGATTAAATTGGAGCTTCAATTATGGCGGAATTGATAATGTTGATAATACAAAGTACATTTAAGTATACGGATTTTTGTAGATCTTTGATCGTCCTCTGGTTTGGTGACTTTTGTTTTCATTAAGTTTTTGCATGTGTGTTTTCGTGATCCGCAGCCGGAGGCTGTGTGCTAGCGAGGCAAATTGCATCAAGGCAAGAGATGTGATTGCTCGTAGGGGGGTTGTTGGCTCAGCATTGTGCGCCGCTTTTGTGCAACCCCATAATATGCGATTACTGTTATTAGGTTAGGTTTAGGTACGCTTTCCCATGCTCGAGCACACACGCTGAAGAGAAGTTAGTTTTCGTTTCACCCTTTCGAATGGGTCGCCCAAAAAGCGAACCCCAACCCACCCCCCTCTCCCTTTCATATCCTAAGCGACTCCTAATGTAGTCAGGGAATTTCACTTGATGCCAACTCCGAAAATTTAGGGGATTTTAATTGCACGCCTTCGCCTAGTTCTGGTGGCAACCGAAGAGATTTATGGACCGGGCACCCTCTCAATTACCGATACCGCCTCGAATACCCATCTATCACTTATTATAAGAAAAAAAAAACAAAACAAAAAGAAATTGTACCATGGTGGTACCAATGGGAAGATAATGCACGAAGATGATGATGATGAAGAGCTTCGACCGCATCTCCGCCCTTCGGGTTACCAACGTTTAACAATTACAAACACTTAGACCAGTGGCGTAACTACCGGACATCAACACTGTTAAAACAACTGCAAATCAAACTGACATCAAAACAAAATAAGTTTCCAATTACACACACTTTCTAATTAAAAAAAAAACTAAAATCTAAAAGTATTGAAAATTGATGAACTTTCTGGTGACTTTTTATTATGCAGTAATTTTTCCGTTTATTAAGATTTATTTAAATATGTTTCGAATTACGTTCACTTTCTAATTAAAAAAAAAATACCTAAAATCTAAAAGTATTGAAAATTGATGTTTTTATCATGAAGTAATTTTTCCGTTTAGTAACATTTACTTAAATATGTTTCGAATTACGTTCACTTTCTAATTAAAAAATAATTCCTAAAATCGGATAACCCAAAGTATTGAAGATTCGAAAATCTGTGAGTGCTCAATTTCGTTTAATACTTGCAATATCGTTGCTGGGCACGTTTTCGTTGGGGTTTTCCATCATTCCGTAGAGTTTGCGAAAAACATATGTTTGGTATTAGCAGAAACTTCTTATTATCTGTTTTATTGTTTGCACGAGGTTAATCTCCTCCGGTACGTGAGAAACGGGAACTTGCCAATATTATTGTTGGATGAACGATTAAGGACGGTCGGACAATTGGCGATGTTTAGCCCTTAACGATAATCCGCTCGCAAGATTAGCCACCGTCATCCGACGGCCCTTTGTGTTCGTGTTTGTCCTTTAAGGCTTCATCCCTAAACGCTTTTCTTTTTTCCGTCCATCCAAATATTAGCGCCTAATCATGATTTACAATAGACGCAGTAAAAACTGTAGGAATGCTAACTAAATACGCACTAAACAGTTTTGTTCATTCATTAAATGGTTATGAATCGTTTGCACTTTCATTTTACGTGCTTTTCGTCACGATTTTTTTTTAAATATCATCGAGAAGGCGAAAACAATTCAGTTTTGCTTAAAAGAAGATTTAAATAAATTTATTATTATAAATCAGTTAATTGTAATCAAAATATTTTAATTACATGAAAATTTTCAAAATATTTAATGCAATTATCACAAAAAAAAATACTGAATAATTCAGAAATTATTATTTTAAGTTCAATTATTTCCTCGTAAATCATGTTACAATCATTACAAGTTAATGCACATCATACCGTTAAATTATGCTCTTTTTTTATATACATATACTGCTGACCTCATTAACTCAATGATATTTCATATGAATCTTATTCAAGTAACATTTTTCTTGTTATAAAAAAAAATTATAACATTATTTTTGAATTAATCTTTTAATATATTAAGTCAAATTATATTATTAACGTAAGTTTTTTTTCTTTAATGTTTATATTATCATTATTATTGTTAATTCAATACAGTTATAACTCATCAATTTATTTTTTTTTATTAAATTCATATTTTGTAATAAGTTTCAAAGTAATCATTGATTTTTCCTTCTTCATCTATTTAATATCATATTAAGTCTACTGATTTTAATATTTAATATCTTTAGAATTTCTTTAAAAGAAAAGTTTTTCTTTTATTTTTCCCCTCTTATATTTTTTTACTGTAATTAAATTGTAAATTCCATTTTGGTAGAAAATTATTTAATTTGTCTTAAGTTTTTTTTTAATGTTTTAATGAAAGGCAGATTCCGTTTAGGAAATGGTTTAATAAGAAGAAAAAATTCTTAAATTTATAATTTAGTGAAACGTTCATGTTATTAACGAATTTATTAAAATAATAAGTTGAAAATATATTTTTTTTGATATAAAATGTTACAGTTTTAAATGAATGCGATTAAGTTTAAAATGTATTAATTTTTTAAGTAATAATTAAATATGTTCATTTCTAATTATATTGTGAAAATTGTGTTGTTATTCACAAGCATTTTCTTTGATTGTCAATTAAGAATTTAAACGTTTTCTTGAAATGAAATTTAATTGAATTAAGTGTAAATGTTTTGGTTTTTCCAATTCATTTATGATTATTGATTTATTGAATCTTTTCTCAAAGGTTTATTCTTGAAAATAATAATTGTTTTTTATAATTTTTATGTTTTTTTTTATTGTTAACTAATAATAAAATAGAATATTAATAATAATAATATATATAAAAATGGTTTTAACATAAGTTTTGTGTTTTCAGGTGATTTTAACGAGTGTTAGAGCACGTCGATGTAAGTAAAGCGATCGTCATCGTCGTCATCATCATCGTCTTCGTCGTCGAGGTTGAGGTTGAGGTGGTGATTACGTTGGTAAATATAAGGGGAATCTGACCTGTTTTTAGCGGCGGCCGCTCGATCCCTCTGTCTGCGGTTCTTGAACCAGTTGCCGACCTGGGTGGGCGTGAGTCCCGTGGCCTGGGCGAGTTCGCGCTTCTTCGTCGGATTCGGATACGGGTCCTGCAGATACCATTCCCTCAGCAGACTCCTGGTGCGCTCCTTGAAGCAGTGCGTCTTCTGTTCCCCATCCCAAATAGTGCGGGGCAACGGGAACTTTTTGCGAACGCGATACTTGTCGACGGGGCCGAGAGCGCGTCCCCTCAGCTTCTCCGCTTCCTGATAGTGCGCTTCCAGCCACATCGCCTGCAGCTTTCCGTGCGAACTCTTCGTGAACTTGTGCGTCTCGAGGATGGTGTAAAGGTCACGAAAATTGCCGCTGTGGAAGCTGACTATAGCGCGCGCCCTCAGAACAGCTTCGCTCTTGTTCAACTCTCCGATGTTCGGATGGGCGACGGGCAACGACCACAAGAATCTCGCCAACCTCTCGATGTCGCCGCTCTCTTCAAGGGTTTCGCACACCGCTGCGACTTGGGAGACGGTGAAGTTCAACGTCGGTAATGCGAACATCGGGTTAGGTAATAGAGGCGTCGGCGCCACCGGCATCGGGACGCTGACCGCTCCCGGAGACGAGGACGACGTGTCCGAATGGCCCCCGGAACTTCCGGAACACAATCCGGGGGTCATCCCCAAGGCCATTTGCGTCGCCAGCTTTCTTTTCGCGACACCAAAATCAATTTAAACAACAACTTGAAGAACAACAACAACAACAATAACACTTCGAACAACAACAATAAACACAACTCGTTTACGACCGAACTCGCTATCATATACTAATATACAAGTATATCATGTAATATTAGCTTTTTGCTCGTGCTTGGTTTTTTTCTTTTCTTGTTAGCTCTTTGTATGATCCTCCTCCAGGTGTTTTGGCGGCAGCGTACACCGTCTGGAGCGCGGATTGACACTGGCCCGGAGACCGCTCGTATTCCTGTGCGTGAGCAGTCCGGAGGCGGGACTCCCTCCACCGATTGGTCGTCGTCACGGTAACTGTCAGATGTTGTGACCAATGGGAGCAGAGTATCGCAGAGCCGGGGGGGCGAGGCCACTGTCATCGAGCCATACACCTAACTAGAGGTGAGTGTTAAAGTGGGCTCTATGTCACCTTGGTGGAAATGTAATTTATATTGGTAGCGGTGACGCTTTATATCTGTATATCTATATATCCGTATATATATATATAACACGCACACACACGTACATACATACACATGCACACTTACACCCCATAGGCAAAAGCTACATGATTATTGATTTCTCCCACTGTATACATCTATATGGACGTATAAACACACACAGACACAAACACACCCTGCCTACATACTTCGAACGTGCACGCTACGCCTAGATAGAGACGCGGCTTGTTACGTAACGCATATCAATCGAAAGACGACCGAATTTTTATCCCGAATTCTTCAAACCATCATCCGACGTTTCAATGCATAAGTGAATGATTACATAAAATCAAATTGATTCTAAACGAAACGAAAGAATCTTTTACATCTACTTCTACAACATAATACAAAACTATAATAAAGCAATAACAATGAAACATATCTAAATCTGTTAAAAACAATAGGTTATTTGTTTTTAACAACACACATTAAATGTTAAATTGAATCATACATTTTTTTTTTACATTTTATTCATTGAATATTACTGAATAAATGAAAACATTTACAATTTCAACTAAATATATAAAATACACAGAAATTTAAAAAAAATTCTTCTTTCTAATGATAAAAACTCATGAATTAGAATGATGAAAAATAAGGATCAGTAATTATTATTTTTCAAATATTAAAAGAAAAATCAGTAATTTTAACGTTATGAGTAATTAATGAAATACTTCAATACAAAAAAATGTATTAGTTTACATATTTTTTTTTAAATTATTAAATTAAATTAAATTACGTATACATTTTGTACTGTTATCACTTTAGATTTTATATTAATTTAACCTCCTTATTTGATTAGACTATTTTACTTTGAAAATTTTTATAATTTCACTTTATTTCTTTGTTTTATCATAATAAACTTTTTAGATTAAATTATATCATAAAAAACTATTATTTTAATGTGCAAGTGAATAATAACATGCATTTGTTTGTGTTGTCTTAATTTTATTTATATCAATTCAATTTCATTAAAAAAAATTTAAGAAAATATAAAATGAGTAATTTTTCAAAAATATGTTTGTTAGAATTACACATATTTTATAAAATCTTAAGTTATTTTGAATAAAGTTTCAAACTTTTTAATGAAAAAAATAAAATAATTGTTAAGTAAAATAAAGTATGAAAAAAAAATAAAATAATTATAATATCACAGAAAAATATAGAAAAATGTAAGTATATAACCAAAGTTTGAACTAAAAATATCATGATTAACAGAAATATGACGTAAGTAACAGATGATTGCACAAAACACGAAAAATAAAATAATTGTTAAAATGATCTTTTTGTTAAGTAAAGGAAAGTATGAAAAAAAAATTAAATAATTATAATATCACAGAAAAATATAGAAAAATGTAAGTATATAACCATAAAGTTTGAACTAAAAGTATCATGATTAACAGAAATATAACGTAAGTAACAGATGATTGCACAAAGCACGAATTATGATTCTTTTTTTTAAATATATATTTTATTCCATTCGAATTTTTTCACCCTATCGAAACAATCGATTTAATCCCGTGTGTAATGCTGCGCGTTTTACATCTGTTACATGTGTAATTGTAACAAAACATACACTATCAAATCCTATTAAAGGACAGCGCAGACTGCGTTGCTCGCATGTCACGCAACGTAATCTAGAAAGCCAAATATACAGAGAATTAGAAAGAGATCGAGCAAAAATGATATAACGAATGTGTGAGCGAGAAGGCTATGAAAGAGAAGAAGGGGGAGTGTCGAAAAAGTGAAAACTAAACATAACAAAAAAGAACAAACTAAAATAAATCCGACTGAATTTGGGGACTGAATGTAAATGGGGTGGAAAAAAGTGTCGTATTTGCTTAGATGGAAAGCAAATTGAATTGCATTAAAACTTTTTAAAGATTTTCCGTTTATAGAATTAAAATTGAGAATATTATTATTGTTTTTAATTTGACATTTTACTTGTCATATCGATGATTTACATAATGATCCAAGTATGTTGTCAAAATAATAAACAAAATGTCATTTATGTTTGACGTTTGTAACGTAAATTGAATAGTAAAACAATATAAGAAATCTACACAAATTTATATAATTTAGTGAAGTTAATCGAGATGTAATGAAATCAGTAAGTGTTTAATTGTTTTTAATTTGACATTTTACTTGTCATATCTATGATTTACATAATGATCCAAGTATGTTGTGAAAATAATAAACAAAATGTCATTTATGTTTGACGTTTGTAACGTAAATCGAATAGTGAAACAATATATGAAATTTATACAAATTTATATAATTTAGTGAAGTTAATCGAGATGTAATGAAATCAGTAAGTGTTCAATATATTATTTATAGAATTATTGGAGAAAAATGTGAGAAATACATACTAATAAGNNNNATTCATTGGTTCTATGGTTATTTATCATTACGTGCGGCTCTGTAAATATTTGTTTAACAGAGCTGTTTGCTCCAAAAAGCTGAATTTTTGTAAATTATTATACTAATTTTAGAAATAGTATTCAAAATGTCAGTTATGTTTGACGTTTGTAACGTAAATTGAATAGTGAAACAATGTAAGAAATTTATACAAATTTATATAATTTAGTGAAGTTAATCGAAATGTAATGAAATCAGTAAGTGTTCAATATATTATTTATAGAATTATTGGAGAAAAATGTGAGAAATACATACTAATAAGTGATGTAAAAGATTTGAGGTCGGCAATCCGCGACTCCGGAGCCGCATACAGCTCTTTAAATGAGTAATTGCGGCTCTTTAAGTTATTAACTAATTCATTGGTTCTATGGTTATTTATCATTACGTGCGGCTCTGTAAATATTTGTTTAACAGAGCTCTTTGCTCCAAAAAGCAGATTTTTTGTAAATTATTATACTAATTTTAGAAATAGTATTCAGATTTAATCTCTACGTCTATAAAATGAATAAATTATGTTGTTTTTAGTTAAGTTAGTTAAGTTTAGTTGTTGTTTCCAGCATGAAAATGACTAAAAATATTGTTTCGTTTCGTTTTAGAATCATATGTATTTCACATGGTAACTTTGAAGGTATGTTTGAAAACGAATGTATTAAACGATTATGTTTGTTACGAAGATATCGTTGATGTTGTGTGAAGATTCTTTGGATGCTTTGTGCGGTTCTGGTGTATTCAGTTTTTGTTGTCCCACCGGACATGGGAATTAGTCGGAAGATAGACTCAAACAGGCTATTTAATGGTGTCAACGTATAATGCTGCTATTCGGTCATCAATGGCGATGTTGTCCATTCGCACAATTGTGCGTAAATCCTACCGGACTTCCCTAATGATGAGACCCCCTCCCCACCATCAACAACAACAATCGACAATGGAACGTGCGTATAATCCTCCCGGTTTCTCCAACCTTTCCAAAACCTTTCTCTCTTCTTCGTCCCAAAACAAAATTGGAAGATTTTCTGCAAAACAGTTTCGGTTGTGAAATAGTAAAAAAAAAGATTCAGAGGGTGCAGAATCCAGAAGAAGGGTTTCAATGAGAGTTGAAATAAAAGGAGAATTAATTGAATCGGAATTGGGTGGGGTTGGGACGAACGGTGGGGTTGGTTTAGGAGTCAGAGAGAGAGACTAAGGGACAAAGAATGCAAATGAAACATGAAAATACATATAAAACGGTTTTAAATGGGTGATTTGCACGGTAGGCTGGGCACGCGGCGGGGGTGTTTACCGGGGGTTCTTTCATAGAGAAAGTGTGACGATGCGGAAGATGATCATCATTATCCTCATCATCATCATCATCATCGTGTGTGTACGTAGCAGAAAAATAGAAAAAGGGGTCGTCGTTTGAGTAAGGGATGTCTACTGTCCTCGATTGACCGTAGTGCATTCATTCAAACTTTCTCGATCGACTTTTGCGGTTTGAGGAATGAAGAAGAGATGAGACGAGAAAAAAGAGTAATTTCATCTGGGTCTCTCGTCTAGGTGAAGTGAAAAGAAAATATAAGAGGGAATTGGATGACGAGGAACATCCGTTTGCCTGAAGGAGGAGCGACACCTCTGGCGCCAGACTTCTGGAGGGAAGAATCTCCCGTCTACGCAAACAAACACCAATATTTAACAATAATAACAACAACCCCACGTCAAATACGAAACACTACTCTCCTTCGTGTTTTCCTCTCTCGTTTCATCTGCCCTCTCCCACTTAAATACTATTTTTAAATATCCTTTAAATACACCTATTAACCTTTCAGGAACCACAGGCGTACGTTCAAATATTTACTCTGATTCGCATCGCTGAAAAAAAAGTAAAATGTTTTTCAGTTTAAAATATGTAACTTTTCGTTCAGTCCTTCGAACATCTGTATTATGTACATATTTCGTGTTCATTTACTTTTTTTTTGTTTTAGTTTAGTTGCATTTTTATTGCTGAAAACCCATTTTTCAGTATAAAATGTTCAAAATTTATATTTTGTAAACATGTGATTTCAATAATTCTAGCAAATCAACTACGTTTTTATTATAGTCGAATAATAATATAAAAACTGAATTTTAAAACTGAAAATTTATATTTTTATATAAATTTATTTTGAAAATACTTGATTTAGTTCATTTCTCAAAATCCCATGCCAAATTCAATACATACTAAAACCTTAACGTGGAATTATTATGAAAATGTAAAAAAAAATAACTAAAAGACATCAAAAACAAATATTTAATATTTCAATCTAATTCACTAAAAATTATAAATGTAAATTAAAGCTAAAATTGTATAAACTAAATTATTTTGTCAAAAACTTACAATTCTTATAACTTTTGCATTTCGTAGCTATAGTAACTAAATAAAATCAATATAAAAATGGTAGATTTATTAATTTTTATATAATTATGAAATTGAATCTCACAAAATCATAATTTCATATTTTTAATCTAAAAAGAAAACTGTTAATATTATTTCGATTATATAATTTTTTGGAAATATTACAAATTTTGTGATTAAAATTTAAAAATAGGATAAACGTCAAATTAATGTAAACAGCCTATGTTTCTAAGGGTTACATAAAATAAATAAAGTCAGATGAATGTCAATAATTTCTGTTTCCAAGGCTTAAAACTATCAAGAAAACTAGAAAGTCGAATTTACATTACCAATCAATACAATTTAATCTTTTTTTTTAATATTTAAAACGAATTGAAGAATGCATTGTATGAATGTAGTTACATGTGTAATTGTAACAGAGAACAAACTATTAAATCCCATTAAAGCTCAGCAGGCTGTGTTCGATGCGTACAATAAATACGCGCGCACAAAAAGCGAGATCAACCAAATCCGACGTCAAAAAAAAACTTATACGGGGGTTGCATATAAATGGGGTGGGAGATTATAGGAGATACGAAACAAGGAAACAAAAAAACACACGCACGCACAAAACAACTGAAAACTAATACATGTGTATGAGAGAGAAATAGAGAGTAGAAGGAAGAACAACGCGATTTCTGTTTGTTTAGCCGTTCATAGGAGGATGTAGTACATACATACATAATATACACGCACGCTACATCTAAATCTACATCCTATATAAAGCAATGGGGGAGGTCCTGCCCGAGTTTGCTTTTTAAATTGAGTGTTAATTTTTTAAGTCGACAGGATTACGCAACGGGGGAGAAGGTGGAGGAGGGTGTAAATCTTCTCTTCTTTTTTTTTTTCACTCTTCATTTATGCGCTCTCCAATGGTTTTGTGTGTGTTTTTCTCTGCAATTGTATCTTAGCATCTGGGGATGTATACAGTCATGGAATCAATGGACATCGACCGTACGGGAAATAATAGAGAATGGAAAAGGGGTTGACGTGTTTCTGTTTTGTGTGTGTGTGGAGGATCTTCCTTCGATAACAATCGTAATCTTGTCACATACTTTCACTAAATACTTCGATCTCGTTTCCCATTCTTTCCACGGTTATAATCCTCAAAAACGACCATTCTGCACACAAAATGGATTTATTTCGGATTTCTGATTCTCTTCCATCCACACCCTGATTCCTATCATCCATCCAAATATCATATTTCTAACTCCATTCACAAATTTTCCAAATTTACTCTGTATTATGTAATTTCTTTTTCTTCTCAATGCACATACAATGTGAGATAACATTAAAACATTTTGATTATTTTTTCTTTGTTATTATATAAATTTTTGAAAAATTACGTCACGTCATCGTAAAACAATTGTTAGATTTAAATTGTCAACTGTCATTATACGATACGTGACCAAACGCTCGAAGCTTAACTTTAATAATCCAAAACTTGTTGGAAGATTAGCAGATTATTATTATTTCGGGTAAAACTTTTGGCACTTTCGATGGTGTTCAAAACTTTCACATCCGTTTCCCGGTAATGCCAACGATTTCCCTAAAAACAATCGACGCATTTTGAGCGCATCCCGCTTTCCCCTTTGCTAAAACAAATTTGGAACAATTGAAAGTGTTAACGATTGAAAAGCGTCTCGATTGTAATCGTTTGACCCGCATCGCGTGCCGTTCAATAATTGAACGGAATCCTCGAGAGTTGATTCGATGACTGCGAGTCAATCGAATCGCGTGCGTCAAGAGAGGAAGAATCCCATTGACGGCAAAATCTAGTGACGTGCAAGAAACAAAAACTGACGCATAGGTGAAAGCAAACGTCACAATATCGTTTGTAAAAACGTGACAGAAATAATCGTAACACTAATTATGGCTATTAACACGTTAAGGACGGCGCTTTTCGGGTTGTCTGCCCCCAGAAATTTATAACCTTTAAACGTTTAAACGTTATTTTTCATTTTTTAATGATATTGAAGAAATTTATAACATTTGTGGGAAAAATATTGAAATTTCCATTCAATTCTACTTGCCGCTGCTCAGCTTCTAAGCAATCGAAGCGAAGAAATTGTTTCTGGTAAGAAAAAAAAAATCTTATTTTTATGAACACTCCTTTTTGAAATACTCCTACAAATCGATGGTTTTTTTATAAAATTTAGTGTTGCACCGTAGAAAAAAAATATACATCGAGTGAGCATCGAGTATTTTAACCATTGTATACTTTTTGTTTCAATCCCCCTTTGAAATGTGGGAGTTATTTGTGCCGCACCCTGTACATACACGAATAAGGTTTTGCAATTGTTGTTTTAGCTGAAAAAAAATATCTATTTTGATAATAAATATGAATTATAATGAAAATGATGATAGTTCTTGGGAAGAATCTGTAAGTAGTTTTAAATCAACATAATGTTCTCGTTGGCTTTTGTCTTCTTCAGAAGAGATGAGTGGTAGTGCTACCGAAGACGAGGGTACTGATGATGAAAATAACCATTTAGAACAAATTTCTAATAATAGACAATGGATACCTATTACGAAAAAGAGACATGTTGAGCTAGAATATGCTCAGGAAGATACATTAATCGACATGAATATAGATTCCAAGCAAAACAAAAACTGACTGATAACTGGCCAGTTTCCATGTTAAAGACCAGTATAAAAAAATTATAATAGAATTAATTTGTGGAACGTCAATTGCAAATGCTTATACATAATACATAAAATACATATTTATACATAAAAAATGAGGAACTGGGGGAGAAATATGATTTGTTAAAATTTCAAGAAAAAACTATTGATAAACTAATGAATGATGACGATACGGAG
>NW_017099678.1:0-33353 GCF_001412225.1 Nicrophorus vespilloides
TATGGAAACGTATCGGTGATAGAAAATTAAGGACGAGCCTCATAAAAGCAATGGGCATTTTATGCCGACGTGTAAAACGCCGCGTATGACCCACTTTACGTAAGGGACTGCAACACAAAAGCATAAAATTAATGTGCGCCAAACCAAACGAGCGTTTAACACGCCGACCGTTAACGTTATGGTTCGCAATAGTTATTCCCCCCTGTATCAGCTTGAAAATGATTAAATCCAAGACGTTTTCGTACTGAAAATAAACTTTTTATTAATTAGCTATTTTCACAGGTTCAAATCAATAGTTTGTTTTTGTTAGGTTCTATATCTGATTTTGCTAATAGAATTTATTTTGTATTAACATAAAATCATATTAACCGAAATATTCACGCTTTGGTTTCATTATGGTATTATAATAAAACTAATTTGCAATTAATATATTAATTATAATTAAATATGCGTGATGTATTTTAAATAATTTAATTTAAATCATAAATTAATAAAAATGAAATTAATTAGTAAACATTGATATTATTCATGATATTGATTATAATCACAGAATTTTTTTAATTTTGTTTATTGATACAAATTTTCATATGAAAGAAAGGCAAAAAGAAATCCGTTCCAAAATTTCCGGATTTTTACTTGTATAGTGAAACACGTTTTCTGATATAAAGCAATGTAAATTTTGTTAATCCGTTCCATGCCGGAGAAAAAAAGTTAAGTGAGTCTCGATTTTTCATGATTTTGCTTTTCATATCTATGGTTATTTTTATTCTTTAGCTTTTTATTCGGAGACATGCCAGTGTTATTAAATTTTGCACAAAAAAAAATCACAAATAATATGTCTGAACACAAGTTTGAAAATTTCTTCTTTTCTCATCGTCACTCACTATGCTAAACGCTGCTCTTTAAGCGAGTCGTTTTTCGTACAATTCATTTTGATCGTTAAGCGAAATGCTCGTTTTGCGAGGTTCCATTGTACTGTGGAAATGTTTTTATAGTTTTTGTTTTTGTTTTTGAAAACATACATTTTACATTAATCTATAATAAAGTTAGAGTTATTTTTGTGTGTATTTTTAAATTAATATTTTAAATACAGTATTTCTTTTAATTATGTATCTACGAAATTATTTCTAATAATAAATTTAATTCAAATAAAGATTTAGATAAATATTTTATCAAGTATCCACTACATTTTTTTCTGAATCTTTTCATTACTAGAACAATTTATTTTACAATTTGCAATTCTCGCAAAGAACGGTTTCGATCAGTTCAGATTGATTCTAGTACGAGTTGAAAAGTTTCAATCAAACTAAATTTTTATTGATCAAAATAAAAATAAATTCTAATTTTATTCGGTTTTCAAGTTCTCGATTAGTATGGTTTTAAATAGTAAAGAATATTAGTGAAACTAATTACAGCATATGTATTAGTACTTGTGTATTTACAGAAAGTACAAAATATTGAAAAGTATATAAAGTCTCAAATAGTACTTATAATATTATCCATATTTTAACAAGTACTATAGTGTATATCTATTTGTGAATCCTTTAGGGCATGTCAATTACTTGTATACTTATTACATATATTTTGTCAAGTATCTACTTTAGATTCTATCTCCAATTTTCATTATTAAAACAATGTATTTTACAAATAATAATAATATACATTGAAGCAGAACAAAATAAAAACTCAATATAATAATACAAATATAATAAATTAAAAAAAAAAGTCAACTGCTTCAAAGGGCTATTGACCATAGGGTAGAACATTTTATTTTGCAAGTTATCTACATGTACACTTATAATGTATAGCTTTTTTAGTATCTACTATATTTTGTATCTCCACTTTTCATTACTACTACAACATATTTTAGAGTATTTATTTGTCAAGTATCTACTATACTTTCTATGTCGACATTTAATTACTATTACAATATATTTTAGATGTACTTGCTATGTACTTGTAGACATTTTCTATTTTAACTTTTCAATATATAAACAATTTATTTAAAAACCTATATGGATCTAGACTTATAGTATATAGTTTTTCAAGTATCTACTGTACTTTCTATATCGGCTTTTGATTATTAGAAGAATTAACAAATACTTGTGATTCGTCTCAAGCTTGACAAATACGTGTATACTTATAGCTTCAATGCAAGATAGTATAGTTACATAAAATCTCGAATATAATGCGTTAAAATGAAAATTCCTATAAAATTCAGTATCAGCAATGTATGTACTTACATACTTATAAAATATTATGGCAGTTGCATCCATCATCATTTTGCTTTATTGATTTTCTTTCTTTAGCAAATTAGTAGTTAAAATTTACAAACAAAAATAAATGAAAATACTTATTGATATGTAGCATAAGTATAGGATTAACATATATAATTTTTAACTGCACACTACATTTAGTTATTAAAAACTATGAAATAACAGCAGATTACTCGGAATTTGTAATCCATAAAGTAAATGTTGTTATCTCATCCGTAATGAATTGTTCTCGTTTTATAAATTTCAATTACTATCCGTACTTTTTAATACTATTTATCATTTTCTTTGTAAGGATTATCGATTGTATTTACATCAAATAATAGGAAGCGACTACAGTGGAGCGTTCAGAAATGGGTCATCATTCTGTTAGAGTTTTATTATTACTTTTTTGTTGGTCTTTTTCCTCACTCGGAGGTCGTCGCATCGAGTATTTTCTAAATTTCGATCCATCCCGCAAACCAAAAGCTTATAACCAAGATTGAACGATGAAAATACCCAATCCATCGATTCATTTAACAAAACACACTTTCATCAGAAGAACTCAAACACATGTGAGTGCTTCTACAATGGAATTAAATGAACGTCACATCAACGAACAGGACAAACGGACCGGAAACAAATTATGAAATTCAACATTGGGCCAAACACGGCATATCGCATGCATTTAAATCGGTATGCGCCTTCGCTTTATGAATCATTAGTCTGTTAGTCGCATTCGCCAATTCGAATACGACTTTATTAACACTCCCACAAAAAGTGTACAAAAAAAAACTAAATATAAAAGCAAACCGAACACAACAATACGCGGAGCAGTTTATGAAGGCAGAAATCCACTGAAAATTTAATGTTCGATTTTCAGTTTCAATCGGACGCGCGGATTTCGTTATGCTCGTTTACGATACCCTTTTTTTGTCAATTTCAAATTTTTACACGAAATCAATGCGTTATTTCAGGTTATTTTTATTTTTTTTTCACGCCACGTTTTTTTGGATTAAAAATATTTCCATTTTACGCTTTTAATTACTGTTTTTTTAGGTTATTATTATTACTGGTATTATTGATGATGCGATTGGTTCCCATAAATACTCTATTTTAAATTTCGTCTGTTCCAGTGACAAAATTTATTTTTATTTGGTCGTTTCATCCTGTTTAAAATTTTAAATTAAATGTAGATTATAATAAAATCGGACTAAGCAATGTTGAAATTATAGTAATTTGTTTCTATATTTAAACAATATTATTATAATAAAATATTATGTATGTAGATAAATGTACATATAATTAATAAGTTTTTACCCTTTTAAAACCCTTTTCGTTATTCAACAAACATTAGTTCTATCGGTCAGCCCATGTTACTTGTCAGTGTGTGTGGCTTCTAAATAAATATTTAACAAATGTAAGGCTTTTTATAACAGAAAGGATGCCAAACTAGACCAGGGGTCGCCAACCTTTTTGGATCAAAGAGCCACTTTTAAGATATTGCCTGTTAAAAAAGTCAAGATATTGTAACTTAGCTTATTAACTTATGTGATTATGAGAGTCGCAATTTTCCATCAAAAGAACCACATACAGCTCCAGATTGCCAACCATTGAACTAGGCTGGTGATAAACTGCATTTGTAATAAATTTTCTTTACTTCTCCACATTTTATAAAATCATATTAAGAAAATACTATTAGAGATATTGCTGTTCCTTCTATAGTAGTTATGAATGGACGTACGAGACTTTTGGAGGCCCATGAAAAATAGTAGAAAATATTCCACGACTAATAAATGTGTAACGATTATTTTTCATGACTATTGTTATCTATAAATTCGAAAGCGCACACCAGCTAATTTGATAATTAATAGAAATATATACATCCGCCTAGAAACATGAAGATTAGGGAAAGATATCTACATCCGCCCAAATACATTATTTGTGATACAATTATGACAAATATTGTACTCCTACTCATCCGCTATTTGAAATCATTAGATTTTTATATAATATAATTTAAGAATAAGATTTTATTGGGTTAAGAGCATAATCGATGAGATCAAGACTTGTACTAAAGGTTTCTTGTGTCTAATCATTAAGGGTGAATCGAGGGAAATGACCAACCCGACAATTATATAGAATAAGTAAATTAATCTTAGTCATATCGTTAAGGAAATTACAGATCATAGCCATAGTTGAAACAATAAAGTGTTTGAACATAGTTTAACGAATATTAAGAATAAAGCACAAGTAAAACTCGTTTCATTGATTTATTTACAACACTAAGACCACATCAAACAACAGAAAACTGCATTCCATAGTGACCTGATTTCCATCGCTAGGACATAACAGATTCTCCCAAAAAGAATAGACATTTTAAATTTTCCGCACATTTTTTTTTTGAGGTAAATCCAAAGTGGATCATTAGAAAACATTGAGGTTAAGTTGTGGAAAAGTACACAATCCAATAACGCGAAGAAATTGTAAAATTTTACATAGTGAACTTTTCATGGAAACTGTTCGCAGATTCCACAGTTTGTTTGGTCATCGTAATGCAAGGGCCGTTAATTGTCAGATGTTCAGTACTAGATATAATCTCCATGTCATATAAATAAAATGGCAGTTAATTTCGGGACACCCTTTACTTGACTATCTTCTAAATACAGAGATATGTATAATAAAACTGTTACGAATATTATATTTATTTTCCATAAACTCAATTCAAGAAATGGACGGAAAGGACTCCTCGTCCAATAGTGATATAGAAGTTAAGGTTGTAGGTGATAAGAAAAAATTAAAAAAGAAAAAAGCCATACGAAATGCAAACAGAGCCACTAATAAAAACATATCAAAAACTAAATATAAAAACTCAGCAAAGACAACAACGAGATGAAAATGAACAAGCAAATCAACAACTTAAAAAAGTTAATATCAAACAAATATAATGAAAAACAAAATGTCTTTCAAGACGAACAAAGCATTTCAAAACAAACTATGGTAGAAACTTGGTAAAAGCTGCATGGTGAAAAAATAAAAAAAAATATTCAAACTAACATAAATAGAAACTAAGAATTAGAAACAATTGTAACGAATAAAATGTTAAAAAAATAAGACTTCACAACGACATAATTACGAGATAATCCTCGATGTGCAGAGATTTATAATATGCAATTAATTACATTATTTATAATTCATTGATTTCATTAAATACTCCATTTCTCATCATTTAGTTCTACCCTCGATCACAAAATTTATTTTTATTTGTCATTTCCTCTCTTTTGCTGCCTTTTTCCCGTCGATAGTCATATTCCCTTTATTTCGCTTTCTTTCTGTTCCTTCTTTCATTGTCTCGTATCACATGCGCGCATTTTGCGCTACAATAAATCCATTCAGCGGAACTCTTGTCTGCACTTCCTTTAACTTCCATTCATCCTTCCCCTCCTTTTGCCGTTCCGCATTTACACATCTAAACCTCACAATTATTCCCCTGCCCCTAATCTCGTCTACTTAATTCAGCATTCAGGCGCACGAATACATAATGCATTTTATTAGGCTGTCTGCCAATTCGACTCGCTACTCAACTTCTTCCTTCCGTCATAAACACATAGCCAAAGCAGAATTTTACATAACTTTAAGAAACTTCAGAATATCTCGAATATAAAACACAAACATACAAGAAAAAATATTAAATTTCATTTCTAATAAAAAATATTTAATTAATAAAATAATTAAAACGTATTTGTATAATTAAAATGAATGATAAAATAGTTAACTGGTCCAAAGAACTTTTGAACATAGGTCTCTGCACATAACATAACTAATTTATACTATTGTGCACATTTTTGATCAACAATTATACCAATTGCTTTTTTAGTCAACTTGCTAAAATATATTGTCAGAAGTGGGATTCGAACCCACGCCCTCATCAGAGGACCAGAAATCTCTATTTGACCTGCAACTGCAGGCAAGGTTAACCTTGAGTCTGGCGCCTTAGACCGCTCGGCCATCCTGACGTAATATTTGCTATAAAGAATTACTTAAGTTTTTTTTGCAAGAAACGCCGACTTAAGTACAAAATGTGTATACCATCTGTTTGTGATCGACTAGGTAAAACAGTTTGTCAGAAGTGGGATTCGAACCCACGCCCTCATCGAGGACCAGAAATCTCTATTTGACCTGCAACTGCAGGCAAGGTTAACCTTGAGTCTGGCGCCTTAGACCGCTCGGCCATCCTGACATATTGATAGCTCTAAAGAATTATTTAACTTTTTTTTGGAAGAAATACTGACTTATTTGCTAATCTATTTAGTATTTCTGATAATTTCAATACTTTTTATAACCTCGCATAGTGCGGATTTACTAGAACACGGTTTATTCATTTAAAAACTTTCTAAATTTTAATTGATTACATAAAAATAATTTGGAAAAGATTAGTACATCAAAGTTTTTGATATCTATATTAACATTGTAACTACTAATATGAAGTTTTCGCAAAATAGTTCCCGGGAATTTTAAAGATTTATATTTCTCGTTTTTCCACTAACCAAATTTGGAAATTTAATTATAAAATATAATATATTCGTAACATATATATGTTTTTGCCTATTACTGACAATATTTTAATGCTTTTGTCTATTATGTTCTAAATTTTAACAAAAGAAATCATTTACCAAACATTTCAGAATAATTACGTATTTTTCAAAACATTATTGTATACTTTCTTTCCCGGGAAAATAAATTATAAATATAAATTATAAAAATACTAACATATGTATATTTAAATATGTATAACTATTGAACAAAATAAGATATAAATAAAAATATATATGTATTTAAGTAAGACTAACAATAGTATTTTAACAAGATCATTAAAAATACACACTCCAAAATGGAAATACTCAGAATACTGTTGTCATTTCATGAAAATCCATGTTATCATATTATATAAATTGCTTCCTTTTTACCTTGAGCGTGTAAAGTACAAGAGGAAAGCTCCATATAGATTTAGATCAATAAATCTATCATACACTATAATATATTCGTTGAATGGATGAGACCTCTTCACTTTTACTACGGATTTTACTCGCTCGCAGGGATTTTATTATTCCTCGTCGCCCCTTTTTCCGCGCGCCGATGTTATTTTTATCCGCGCGAAAATAAAAACGTAATATTCCATAACATTTTCCTTCTTACTTCGCCCTCCCTAAAAAACACTCAGTATTTGATTACGGAATCAAAATTGAAAACGCAAATACGGCAAGATGGCTTTCTGATTTGTTTCTAAAGAATTTATATATTTATTATTTGCAGAACAGCCAATATATATATATGATAAAATATATATATATGATAATAAAGTAATAATATAATAATATTTTTAATGTTATTTAGCATCACTTATTTTCTTTATAATTCAGCCTATAAATACATTTAACTTCATTGCATATGACAAATTTTAATGTCTAAATATGATTCAAGTAAAACTTATTTTTTTAAATGAAAAATATAAAAAGTTGTAAATTAAGTATAATTCTAAAGTCAACTTTTGTGTACTTTATCGAATATTATGTTGTTGACTAACTGTCAGGTGTTACTACTAATATTGATTAGAATAGGTTGAAATGAATTTCACATTTCCTCGTACAGCTCTCATTGAATCAATGTTTATTGGACAATGAATCAATGTTTATTGAACAATGTATTTCCATTTCATACCTCGGATAGTGTGGAAGCATCATTACATAAACAATTGTGGCAGCTTGTGAATAATTAGAAGTTAAAAAAAATATATTCTAATCTAAATGATGTTTTGTTTTTTTTTTATTTGTAAGAATATTTGAATGCAATAAGTCAAAATGCAATACTGAAAATATGTAGGACGAAATAAAGGGATTAAATTTTTAAATGAATTTTAATTGTAGCGAGGATCGCACGACGGAACAGGAATTTTTTGATTAATTAATCGTTTGCAGACAGGCGCGAAATCGTGAATTCATCGCAGTACCAAAGCACATGTCGAATATCCCGAATACAGAGATTCCTTCGAAGCATTACCATGTTTCGAGCTGCAACAGGAAAATATGAAATTTCCGCATTGTAAGTTTTCCTTCATCTCGGGCGCTCGGAATTAACTGGATGTACTACATTCATATATACATATACATGTTACACGCAGTTATTAAATACTCGGAACGTACCTAACACAATCGGAATCCTGGCCTTTTTCCTCACCCTCAGGCATTGGTTTCTACCACCCTCATGGCATGGCACGACGGCACGATTCAAACGGACTGTGAAAATAACAAATGGCTAATATATCGGGACGCAATCATAAAATCCCCTAGAACGCTTCCACTTTGTGGAAGTAATATGGATCGGAGTTGGCGGAGCGAAACCCGCAACGAGCCCGTCGACGTCCTCGTTCATACCTTCCTTTTTTTGTTCCTTTTCGTTCGCTCTCTTCCTTCTTGTTTCTTCGACTATTATGACTTTTTTTTTTGCATCTCTGAATATTCCCGCATATAAACACATCATTGGCGCAAATTGTGTTTTATTGCGGACCGTTTGATGTTGCCGGAATTAGGAAGCGAAATTTCATTTTGCCTTTCTTCCCCTCACGTTAATCACGTCGACCTTGTATTTCTTTGTTTTTTATTGTATTATCTATAAATTAATTATTTTACCAGTTTCAAAAATTTATAAATATAACTCATTAAGAACATTAATTTACCGTATAAATATGTATTTTATATAGTTTTATGTTATTTAATTGTTTTTGTTCAAATGTTTATGTAACATCGAGATTTAGTCCATTATATTATTAGCAGTAATAAAAAAAAACAATTTTACTACAATGTCCTAACATACCCAAAAATAATTAATTTCAAATTTTAGACAATTACATTAAAATCAATTTGAAATTTCTAATATATATAAGATTTAATATTTTTTCCCAAAAAATAACATTCAAAAATTTGACCTTTATAATATTATCTATATAAGAATATTTTCTAAGAGTAAACTTGCGTAAAATTTATGTTGTCAGATTTATTATATTCAAACTATATTCTAAATAATAATATAATTTGATGATGACAATATTTTTGAAAAAACTTTGATATTTAAATTATTTAAACATAACAAGGAATATATTCTGTCAATTATATAATGTACGCTTCTTTACATAATTCTGAAAGTATTTTAATTAAACTTATTATATTATCTTCAACTAATGCCAACCTTAACTTTTAAACTTGGAAGGTGGGACAACCTTGACCAATGTACTTTCTTCAAATAGATTGACGATTTGTACGAAAAATAAATTGAAAGATTAACAGCGAAAGAGATTTGACGAAAATTAGCAATATAATCTGACAAAGATAATTATATACAATCAAATAAGATATTTTTTATATAATAAATAAACATGCTTAGAAGCTAATATCTTCGATTTTTTCCTCAATCTAATCAATTATATAAATTAGTTACTAATGTTATATTTAATGGAGTTTCTCAGACTCAACGCGAGTAAACATGTTACGAAAAGACGCGCGAGTTACGACCCAATCAAAGGATCCCTCTTCACAGTCAAAACTACTGTTAGTCCAGATCATATAGTGTTGGCCTAGGGCCCTCAAAGATAACGGTATGCCATGTACTCGATTTTTACATTACTACAGTTCTTAATGTATGTACATTTCATCTTTTAATCTAGGCAAAATTTTCATAAATAATTTATAATCATTTTACTTTTTCATTGAAAACGATGATATTAGCCATTGACCGGAATCTTTTCGCCCTAATAAAGATAATTAATCGAAATTTTATTTTAAGTTCGTTATTAAATTTGCATTAACTTCAACTACAGACTTCAACTAATGAAATATTAATTTTATAAAATGTAGAATAATTTGTTTTATGTATATTTTGCATTAATATATTATATATTTTCCTTTTTAATTAAAAATTCGTTATAACAGTTTTTTATAACTAGTTGAAAAAACTTTAATTGTAACTTTTATAAAGATACATCAATAATTAATATTAATTAAACAGCTGAAATAAACCTATTATATTAACATTTTTTCCAACGCAACTATTTATGTTTTTTTTAATCATTTTAAAATGATTTTTTTAATTATATATATTTTTTACATTTCATTTTGATTTATTATGTAATATATAGCAAACTACTGAATGCGATAAAACCTTCAAAATCTAACCGTATATTAAATTTGTTGTTAATATAAAATAGTAGTATTTTATGTAACAAATGTAAATATAAATAAGTAACATTGAGACGCCATCTAGCGTAAAACTTATCAATTTTAAATAGATTGTCATTTAGGGTTGGAAATGTATTATTTATGATGAATTAAGATTGGAGAATTTAATTTTCTGTGCTCGCATAAATCACGTCGTCTCCGATTTCCAACCCCCTCCCATTCCGTGCAACCCATCTCATCCCTCGGAGGAAGCGGAACGCGTGTTTTTTAATTCCGCGGTTTAATAATGGCAACAGCATAAGAGAATAAAGAAGAAGAGATAAAAAAGATAGAAGTAATGGCGCATGCATCGAGGGGTCGCGAAACGATATTATCTGAAGAAGGGATGAAGTGTTTTATTTTATTTGTTTTCGTGTTTTTTATTTCCTCTTGCTTCCTTGTGTTATATGTGTAGCATGATATATATATGTATGCGATGAGCTTGTGTTTCGTGGGGGTGCAGTGTCGGAGTTTTCGATGTGTAATGTGTCTGAATCGAATAACGGCGCAAATTGAAAAAGCAAACAGCGACGACGACTATAAAGGGGGATAAATGGTGCATGTGTGTATGATTGGGTTTGATATCCTGCGATGGTATCAAACGGCAGGGCGGCATGTATGAGAAAGGGTCGGGCGGGTGGCTGCCGTGCTTAAAACCTTAAGGGTGGGTCGCGCCGCGAAGGGTTGGTTGATGGGGGAGGGTCGGTTTGGTTTGGTTCGGTGCGGTGGCGGAGCAACTTTGTACCAGGCTGTGGTCGGGACGATGCCAATAAACAACATCCTAACCCAACATCATCACATTTCGCATTCCACGGTCTTTATGCGTTCGCAACACTTACGTAATTACCAACCTATCCACTTACACACACACATACAATATATACATGCACGTTGATACACGTGACTTTGTCTCCTAAGTGAGATGTGCTTGCATGCACAAGCTTCCTAGCATGCGGTTTTTGAAAAGGGATTTTGCAGCCTCGGTCACCAGCTCGGATCGATCCATCAGCAATTTGTCACTCCGCTCCGACGAAACAACGTCGAAATTTAATCGGGACGTGGCTCGATGGAATAAAGCAATCCATTAATGCATGTAAGAATTACATCGGCCGTGGGATGGGCCGACCACCGGAATTAACTGCACAAACAACGAATTTTCCAATAACACTCAACAAACAGAATCCTTTTATTGACGAAATTTATCGTGCAAATGTTGACCTTCCTTATTACATGGAAGGATGGAAAATCGGATGTATTGATAATATTGGAACTTACTGACTGGACGGTAGCGTTTCACATGAAAGCACACTGAATATGACTTTGATGTTTACAAAACATACTTTTATACTTCCATTATTAAGCAGCAAATTTACATTTAATTTGAATCAATTCATATACAAAATCTCAAATAAAAATATTTACTTAGTTTAGATTTACAAAATTAAAAACTAAACTGTATAAAAGTTTGACAATATTTAACTTTTACTATTAGTTGTAGTTTATGAGTACTAGGATAAATAGATATAAATATAATAGTACTACAAAAAATACATAATTTATTAATGCAGTAATAAGTTTAAAAATGCACACAATAACATTGAGATCATCTGCGCTTCGTGAAATAAAGACATAAATATAAATTTTTTACTGTTCAGTTTGATCATTTTGTAACTGTGTGCAGGTTAAAGTAGATATATATATATATAGCTGATCTCAGATTTAAACTTACATTTCCCAACAATTTGGTAAATATGTACATTTACCAATTTTGTACTTTTATCGTAACATATATATAAGAAGCTTTTAAAATTATTAATAAAATTGTGATAATCTTGTAAAGATAATTTGCTGGAGCAATCATAAAAAACAGTCTAATTTAAGTAAATGTTACAAAAGGACCATAGTACATAGAACATATTTGTTTTAATTTATCTATTTTACAAGAAATTTTTAATAGAATTATGAACTATTTCGATAATAAAACATTACAAAACTCACCTCAATTTATTATTAATTGCGTACAGGATCAACACAAGATACATCTGTTTTTAAAGCGGAAACACGTATTGCAATATTTATTTATATACGAAACTTTCAATATATTTTTTTTTATTTCAAGAAGCGAGCAGAATACAAAAATATCAGATTATATTTCTGAAAGGAAGCTTCAAGGATTGAGTAAAAGAGCCCTATGAAATAGGTTTTTTTTTCTGAAGTAGTTTTATAGTTTTATTGTTCATCTGCAAAATGTGAAAATGGGACTCGTGTGGTTACAGAAATATCTAACTTAAATAAATTTAGGGGGACTGGTTTTATGATGTGTTCGCACCCCTATATCTCAAAAATGATGTATTTTTTTTCATTATATCGACAACTTAAGGAAATTGTGTTTGGCTATTATTCATATTTTCTCCCCTATGAGTGAATGTTTGTGGTGTTCAAAGTTGTTAATACAGTAAATAAGTCATAAGTTGCTAAGTGTCCATTCGCTTCACCCATCTAAGTACTATTATAAACGCAATATATACAGTCATATCTCTATTAACGAATAAAATGGACTGAACAAAATTACTTTGTAAAGCAAAACTTTGTTTTTAGAAATAAAAATACAGAATCGTTCTTTTTTAAAGAACATGGAAAGTTGTGTTTTAAACAAAGAAAAGTTTTATTAAATAAGCAGTCAAATAATCTAGTTATTATGGAGTTATTTTTTTTTTACTAAAAAAATAAAACGTTTTTAAAATTATTTAAGCAATTTTCCAAATATTTATTTGTTAACATTTTTCGTCAGGATCTTAATGAATTTTGTCTTCAATATTCGTTCCAAACAATGTTTTCTAAATCTTGTACTGAAAACCATCATCTTCTGAATTCAGCAATGTGACACTTGAATCGATAAAAAAAATAATCATTTGGAGCACATTCAATTTTTTGTGGCATGGAGTAATTTGTAAAAATAGTAGATTTTATGTAAGAATTAATTTATTTCATGATATTTATGATATATACATTCATGATATTGAAATTACTTTACGTAACACACCAGTTCAAAATCACTGCATTAGAATGATACATTTTATTGTTTATTTCAACTGTTGTAATACATATTATTATAATTTCAAAAATACAACAATATATCGATATTTCATACTAATTTTCCATATTTACATTAAAATCATTGAAATTTTATTAGAAAAAACTATTTATGATATTCATGAAGATTGTTAGGAATATAATTTAATAAATGCATGACATTTGTTATTTGCTGATGTTGGGATGTATTGGAAATACAAGACAGTAATAGTGGGATCACTCGACAAAAATGAAAGGGGAGCAAAGCAAATTGTGCTTCCTTCACTCCGGCAATGATTGTTTCACAAAGGAACTGGAGAATCTTTTTGTTTCATACCACCCGATCCGATGTCCTCCCCTTTATTGCGTTTCGCACTCACATTTCCCACTATGTTCTTCTCCTTTTTTTCCCTTTGCCACATCGGCGTTTCTCCACTTGCTTCCTTTTTTTCTACTGCTGCATAACTATTTTAAACGTAAATACACGATCCTGAATAAAGTAGATATTTAAAACTTTGTATTTTTTTATATTGAATATCAAATGACACCATTGTAACGATTTTATAAGGTTTAATAATAACATTTATTGCAGTAATCATAGATAACTTAATATAAACAATAACAAATATATACAGTGGAACCTCGCTTAACGAGTAAAATAAATTGTAAAAATTACTCGCTTAACGAGCGACGTTTTGCATAAGAAAAATGGAACGTATTATCGTATAGTACATTAGTTTATATGGGGAACAGCCATTCCATTTTGGAATGGATTATGCACGTTAAGCGAGATTCCACTGTACACAAAATTATTTTTTTTACATAATTTTGTTTCTGAATATTGACGGATATTATAAAATGAAAAATTCTACATACGGGAATGTTTTGATTCTTGATTTTGTTTGGGAAGAAATGATAGAAATATCATTATTACATACATATTTGTTGAATGATTATTACAGATTTAAATTAAACATTTATTGTCTACATTTAAATTTTTACTGTGATTGCTAAGTTTACTGATTCTACACAAACTAAAACCTAAACTAGTACTCGTCAACACTCTGTTTGTGGAAATTGAATTATATCCACTAAAATAAGATAGTATTAGTTTATGTAGTTAATCAAAATGAGGCTAAAAGTATATTTGCAAGTAGCTTGCCATTAATCTCTACTATAAAATATAGATCAAATTACAGCATGTTTTCGATTTTACACGGTTTTGAAAAATTTATATAAATGTTGAAAATAACATATCTTATTTGTTTTTGCATATTTTTCGATTTACATGGTATTACATTCAAAAAGTTACAATTTCGATTTATACGTTTTTCTCAAGAACTTTTCTACCGTGTAAATCAGAGTGCATAAATATCATGGATTATAATCGTTTATTGTCCATCACGAACAAAATATTGGTAAAAACGAAAATTAGCAGTATTGATGATGTTGATTGCATGATGATTCTTCGATTCTCTTATTTTTCTCAATTTTAAAGATTGTGTCTAGAAAATCTTCTATTTCTACTCTTGATATAAAATTTGTATTTGCTATTTATCTGGAAATGCATTTAGATCAGCGGTCGGGGAACCGGCGTAAATTACCCCAAATAGGGTAAAAATGATTTTTTTTTGGGTAATAGGGAAATTTTTCTAATTTCATCTTACCAAACTTAGAGAGTGGTTCTCTGATTACTTTCCAGATCTTGATGAACAAACTGTGAATTGGGTTGTAGATCCTTTTAAATGTGAAATTACTAACATACCAGAAGAACCTCCAGGTTTGGAAGAGGCAATTNNTAAAAACGAAAAACAGAAATCGATTAAACGCCGAAGACTGTATTCAAATTGCTCTTACATCCCAATTTTAAGGTAATTATTGTAATTGATTGTTTTCTTTTCAGATTGAGGGGGTAATATCGACTTACGCAAAAATATTTTGGGGTAATGGTTAAATAAGTTCCCCGACCTCTGATTTAGATCAATGATTATTATGAAAATAAATTTTAATAAATAGCAAAGATACTTTTTCCTAACTTAAGTTTCGTGCTATAAAAAATAGAAACTAAAGATAGATAAGAAAAAATAAATGTGGTAAGTACGTAAAAATATTTATAAATTTAATTATAATTTAGTGTTTTTCAAAAAGAATCCTTCGAACCGGATTTGAACCAGTGACCTATGGATATCTATATCAAATCCGTGTTTGGATTAAACTTTCTACAGTCCACCGCTCTACCAACTGAGCTATCGAAGGTATATATATATACATATATGGTTGAAAAAATCGAAAACAATATTGATAAAAGTACAAATTTGTGAACACGATACAATTTTCAACTACAAAGTTACTTAAAAATAACTGAAAAAGTGATTTTAAAATAGTTCTTTGTGTTTCTTGATATTTGTTAGCTTTAAAATATTGTTTTTTAAAATAAATATCTGTTATCTACCTCTTGATCTTCAATTTCCAATTTCAAATTTGTTCTTGTAGAAAATATATTTTTTTTTATATCATATAATTTTATTCACAATCTATTCAACAAATTACCAACAACAAACTCAACAACATGAACAGGACAAGAAAGTAGGTCATTTTGCCCGTTTAAATTAACATTATTATTACAGTTCACATATAAATTGTTTAGTATGTTTACTTGGAATTACAAGTTGTTCTGATTCCACTTAGTTTTCCAAAATTCTGACTCGTTGCTAACACGCCATTTTCGTGGAAATTGAAATGAAGCCACCAAAAAACAAAATTGAAAAGCATTAGATATGAATTGGATGTACGGGCATTCTTCAAATACTCGGAACGTACCCTGTCCCCACCTAGGGGGTCACCGTCCTGTTGCAGCAGCCATCCACCCTCTAAAAATTGTATTATTAATCCCAAGACCCCTCGCGTTTTATTACATTCCCCGCATTTCGTTTTCCTTTATTTACTTTTTTTTAGTTCTCTTCGTTTTTTTTTTGTGCCAAATACATAATGGCAAATACCGACAAGTACAGAAATCTGCGCAAAGGTAATCCAATCTTACGGCCACGTAATCCACCGGAATCCAATCCCATTTCCGCTCAATAAGCTTAGCTGCGGTAATAATACGAAAACGCATAGCACTTTCTGTTTGCATACCGCAATTAAATATTAATTACGATCGCATGCGGCAACCCCGAACAAACCAATCACAAACATTTTATTTATTTATTATTTTTTTTAATTTCGCAATGCGAAAGGTGAAATATATTTAATGACGTTAATAAATTAAATGCGTCACTGTTGCATATTCAATTCCAAATATCAATTGCTTCGACAATAATAAATTCCGGCTAATTAATTTTTATCCATAATTAATTCGCCGAGTTTGCGTTGCGTTTTGATTTAATTTTTGATCTTTCTCTCTTTCATTCAATTTACATGTTTTAATTAACATTGCTCGTTCATTTATTTCGTTTGCTTTATTACTTGTTTTTTACATGTATGCTTTCGGTGATTGTTTCTGCATGTAATTCCTATATTTGCGAATAGGAAATTGTTTGATTTTAAGTTGGCTGCGGACAACCCCAACGCAGTTCATTCCATATATTTTTTTTTATTCTTTAATGAATTCTATTTCAATATTTTAATTAACTCACTCGTTTTTATTTAGTAACACGTTGTTACTGCCGCTGTTTCTCTCGTTTTGTTTTGCGAAATATTCTGGTTTTGTGCACAATAGATGTCCGCGAATTTAATTAACGCATTTCAAACATGTAATGTTATATGTATCAATGCGCATTAATTAAAATTTGTATTCCTAATTTAAACTACAAATAATAATTTGATGACAGCACACGTATTTGATATTGTCTCGCTGTTTAATGTTATAACATGTAAAGCGGGCTTGAGAAACTTTAATTCTAGTTAATCTTAAGTCATAATTAAGTTTTTTCAATTTCTATAAATATTTATGAATAGAAATTTAATAATATTTTAGACAATATTTTAGCATTTATATGGAAAATTGAAGATCTTTCGTAACAAATCTTTTCTATCAGAATATTTTGTAGAATTGTTTTTTATAATGTCAACTATATAAATACGATCAATTAAGTTGCATAATTTGCATTCTATTTTATATTTACTATATCATTAATAATCAATATGTTTATTCATTAAATATTTCATTATTAAATGATTTTAATTAAGTCATTATAAGTTTTTTATTGTTTTATCTATGTAAATTTGTTTGCTTAATTTACAAAATTTATTATTTTTTCGGGCGGAAAGACATAGGTCTATAGTCCTTTGGTCACAATTGTGACTAATAAATATTATTATTATTTTTTCCATATTATTTGTATATTTCATAACGTTTAAATAAAGAGAAATATGTTCAAAAAATATAGTTAGAAAAATAAAATACTTCATGAAAATGTTGAGTAATAATTGAATAATGTACATGGAAATTTAATAATAATTACAAAATTCACTAGAAAATTTATAAAATAATATATAAATTAAATAATTAAGGAAATATATGCCATAAATATTTGTGTAAATTAATTTTAACTAATTTAACTTATAAATACAGAGAAAGATGTAAAAAAAATCAAAGTTACAAAAAGAAAAAACTTTATGAAAATTTAACCATAATAAATCTTTTCTCTCAGATATTTAAACAAAAAAAGAAATTGTAAAATATTTATTCAAAATTAAATACAAACAAAAAATGGAAATAAACAGGAAGACAACAAAACTTTTTTTTATTTTATAAGAAATATAGCAAGATATGAATATGTTAATCTTTGACTAATTAACAAAGAACTTTTTTTTATGAAAGTACTAACAATATTTGATAATTTTTTAAAACCTAATCCATTTAATTTCACTAGAAGACTAGCTTTAACATAATTAATAAATGTAATTAAATCTTTCAGTATTCATTGAGCCTGATACAAATATATAAAACTGATACAAATAAATCACTTTTAGAAATGAAATCGATAAGGTACTTCTAGGAAACGCGTCTGATTTATTCATGTAACACGGACAATAACACAATTTGTATGTTTCAATACAATCGCGTTTCCAGAAAGTACCGTAATCATAGTAGGTGATAATCAAATCCTGGTCGTGACATAACAATTGCCGTTAATAAATGAACATTCGTCCGTTCGTAGCTCTTAAGGAAATTATCGGTCTTCTATTCGCCGAAGGGCAGCAAACGTAAATTCGATAATAATTACGTAAGAATCGGAAAAACATTCCTGGCCCAGAAATCTAGTTCAGCTATGGAATTCCTTCCGACCTTCGGCAAAGGCCAATCGCTCGTTCGCGCTTTTCACCCGAAGTGAAATGTTGTCGATAATGGCCAATTTGTTACACGCACGTAGTAGCATTTGCCAAATGTCAATGTTGTGTATTGTATTAAACTGTTCGGGAAAAGTCGTGTCATTCCTCAAGAGTGCCGTGAATTGCTTTTATTTATTTACTTATTTCTTGTTTCATAAATATCAACACTTTTTTTAATAAAGTTACATATAATTAACACATACTTTCTTAAGGTGTTGATAACCTGTCATTATATACATTTATTATGTTAGTTTTAGCTTTACAAATTACACTTATACATATCATAAATAAATGTATTAATTAATATAAGAAAAAAATCTATACTTCATCCACATATTTTATTAGAAGCTGTTTAAAAGGTATAATGACATATTTCCTTTGTATAATTCTGTAATGTTTATATTGGGTGAAGTAAAAAGGTCTGAGCGTTTTTGTTAGTGGTTTTAGTGAGCCATATCTCACGATGTATACGTTGCATCTTGTCATTCTATACTGCGTCTTAAAGGCGACAAAATGCTTTAAAAAATGTTCTTTAGCAGTTTTATGTTTAGTGAACCCAGTTGTGTGTTAGAGCGTTCCAATATGGAGGTAAAAAAACAAGAGAAAATTTGGACTTATGGATAGAATAGGTTATGGATAGAATAGGTTAAATTAGTATAATCGGGGCCATGAGTTTTCTGATGGCCCACGAGACTTGAGAGGCCACAAAAATTAGTTGAATTAGAATTGAACGCCTCATATTTTTTTTATTCATAAAAAATATTAAAAACAGAGATCAAATTATTATTTTTTATACATAACAAATATTTAAATTAGAATCCATTTTACTACCAACGACAATCTTAATACAGCCCTGAGTATAATTGTATATATTCCTTAAGATATATTGAATTGTATCTATTTATTGCATGCTTTATGTTATTTTATAACTAATTAATGTATATTAATAACGCTTAATTAATAAAATATCTAGATATTTTGAAGTTTGACGGAAACATATATACGATTCTTGCAAACAGAGATTAGCTTTATTTCCATCTATGTATACAGCAATACCTCGTACAGTCCGGTTTTGATAAAAAAAACTGATCGAAGCCGCATTGTGCGAGGTATTGCTGTAAAAATATGTTTATATATTTCTATTTTATTTTATAATTTATGGATATGCTATGCAAATTGTACGTCAATGAATAAGTTGTATTAGAAAACCAATTATTAGTTTTTTTTTTAAATAAGTTTTGTAAATTAGTACACAATGAGATAACAATGTTTATGATATTTAAATTAAAAGTTTAATAATGTCAACTTTTGAAATGATTATTAAGTTAATACAAACGAATTACGTGATTTAATTGAATAAAAAGTAATATATCCGGTTGTGTTTGTTCGAATGGAAGCAACGGATTAAAGTTAACGTGTGTTCAGATACTGTACAGATTTACACGCTGTAAAGTAAGGATCGGAAGGGAAGGAAGTTTGAAAAGGAGTTCCGAGCATAAAGAGGTCTGAAATCTTCTCCCATTCAATATATTTACATTGCACCTGAAAAGAGTACTGAAAACAAGTTTCAACTGCGAAGGGCACAGCTTTGATACGGAAGATAGTGCGAGTCCTGCAAAATAAAATTGGAGTTGGTTTTAGTAAAGGATTGCACCTAAGTTCCTTAGAATTCCTTATAAATTCTGATACATAATTTGAAATTACATTATACATAAATAACGTTTAATTAATTATATTAATATAAACTTCTCTAAAAGTTTACTATATCGCTAAACATCAGTTTCTCAATGAAACATTTCGTTATTTATGTAAACGTGAAAAAACTACATTTTATATATTTATTGTATTTATGTTTTATAATTTTAAGATAATATATAAATTTATAAATAATTATATGTATAAATAACTATTATAAGGGTAATTTTACATCAATTCTTATAGGAAAAAAATGGTTTGGTTTTCGAAAAATTCGGTTTTCGAATGAATGAATATGCTGCAATAAATCAGTTTTCAAACAACCCTTAGAATCAAATTATGTTGGACAATATAGGTTCAATTTTTATAATAGTATATAATAAAAAGTATCTTTCAAATGTCATCAAACTATAGCTGCATGACAAGAAAAAAAAACTAAAAGTTTTCGTTTTTTTGCTAGAAAAGTGATCAAAGTTCTTAAGAGAAATTATAAGGCTTTCATGAAAAGAATCTTCTAATATTTTTTTTTTGGTTGAATCTGGAGTATATTTGAGGACGTCGGAGAAGGTCATAAAATTGGGTTGGTTGGGGAAGGGCACGGCATTGGAGTGTGCGTGCGTCAGACAGAGACAAATTGCGGTGTAAAAAGGCCCAGCGTGTAACCGAAAAATCAACAGTGCTGGGTGTTGCAGTCTATCAACATGAAGTGTACTCCTTTGTCAACGACGGTCGTCTGAAGTTTCGTGAAAGGAGATGATCAAATTAGAAACTGCTAATGGAAAGAAAATAAACATTATAAAAGAAAACACACGAAAATTGTTATAAAATTAATTAAGTTTATATAAAACAACAAATGATCAGCGATTCTTTATTTTATAATTATTTTTTTAAGAATTAAAATTGAGAGATTTTAAAGATATGTTTCAATTTAGAATTTATAAAAGGACGACTAATAGCCGAATGGCTAAGTCGCCTTACCTACTTGCCAGTGGTCACAGGTTAAATTCCTGGTCAAGCCAGGCCCTTTGTGAGCCCTCTCGGTGCTTGCAGCAATAGGGGCATCGTTCGTCACATATGGACAGTGAAATGAATGAGGTTCAGCATATGGACCTTCAACCAAGTCGATGGACAATGAGAGTGTTAAAAATAGCAACAGATTCATAGTCAAAGAAAATAGTGGAATCGCAGAGCATCAATTATTAATTGCTATTAAAATAAAAATATTAATGGATGATATAATATATATTACTATAGAAAATAAATAAAAAGGAAAAAAATAAATATTATTGGCCATAGTTTTTCCGTCCAAATAAATTGAAATTATTAGTTTGTTTATTATAAATATTTTTATCAAAACGACATCTATAATAAATAGTTAAGACTAATATGATATAATATAATTGACATTTAAATAGTGACAAGAATCATGTAAAATTTTTAATGATTTAATAATGTTAGTATTTACATAATATTAATACTTCTATCACCAGAGCAGGTTGATTTTTTTTTGAACAAAAAGCAGTTTTTAAGATATTGCCTCTAATGAGTAAGTCGCTATTTTTACAAGTGAATTTGTTAATAAATAAGGAACAAATAGTATATAATAAATGTAAAATAATAAGTCAACTGCTGCAAACGAAATTATAATAATCATTAAATAATATTTAATTGAGTTATAATTCTATATGAAAAAAGGTAAAACGTAATTTTCAAAAGTATTTTAAGAAATCAATATTTTTAACTTTCCACTTTTCTTCATTTTTTGTAAACATATAAATATTGACATATTTTTGTTAATTAATCACATTTTTTACTGTACAAACGTAATTTTCTTATATTTTTTTATATTTATACTGTAATTACATCAAATTTATATTATTGGAATAAATTCATTACAGATAAATACGAGATTAAATTTTATGATTTGGGGAATTTACAATTAACAAATTATGAGTCCATTACACAATAATACATTTATATAAGTTTCTACTTATTCAATTTATTTTCTTCAACAATCAAAAGAAAACAAAATGAATAAAAAATATATACGTCGTAGATTATATTCTCTACTCTTCGAAGACAAATGACAAATTTTATATTTTTGTTGTCTTTTCATACATCATAATTTAATTCAATTTACTATAGAGTATAATTCAGAGATAGGCAACCTTTTTTGAGCAAAGAGCCATTTGTAAGATATTGACTGTTAAAATGTAAGTCTAAGGAGCCGCATATAACATTAAGATTCAGATAAGCACAGCCACCATAGCCACAATTTCTCACCGAAAAAGATAAATGTTTCTTATGCAATGTCTCACCACATCCTTTCTAAAATTCTTATGTCCCCTATATAACATATACATAATACGCCATACGGTTAAACTGTAGACGTGTACATTTTCGAATAGCCACTCGGTGGGGCGTGGGCCCCACACTGGAAGACAATGGTCTACTGTCCAAGCAAAATTGAACTTGTTATATACAATCCCCCATACATTTCTGGCAATTTACAATATATGTAGACATTATATAGAATACCAAATTATACACTTGTCACGGTCACACAAAAATTTGTGTTGTTTATGGACCCAATACAATAACAAAGGCTTCAACGATTCCGTTCTGGTAATATGGAAACATTTCTTGGCCAATAGTCGAAAATGTTGATAAATTCGTGGAAATAGTCGAGTCCAACTCGATTTCCATGATTTTATCTCATTTTCGATCACTTATTCCATTGCTCAGGAACTGAAGATTAGCCAGAAACACGTTAGGAACCATTTGCATAAGGCTGGTCTGAAGAAGAAGCTCGATGTATGGGACAATATTTACAGTACCAACATTTGTTCTTAGTTGATATAACTAATTTGAATAATTTTAATAACTTAGGTTAAAATCGTCAGGGTTTTTCTGGACATGTCCTCTTTTTTAGCTACACCTGGTTCGAGATTTTTAAAATTTATGTTTTATTATTCTAAAAATAGTATTTTTTTTTTAACTTTCATTATAACAATGTTTGTCCTAAATTTTAAAAATGATTGTCCTAATTTTTAAACATGTCAAGTTTAATTTAACCTATATAACTTTGTACTTTTAAAGGAAAAAAGGATTGGAAACTTGCAATAAGTCTACTACTTATACCGCCATCTAAATCTATTCAAAGGCAATAAGCAATCCAATTATACAGACTTCGGATATTGTCCTTCGGCAATAGCGATGCATTAGCTGAATGTTATTTATTTCGATTCAAAGCAAGCGGCTTTCGGAAATCCGTAGACCAGTCGTAGTGGGCTTAGAACCCGTTCGGGGTTTGGAAATGGATTTTTACCCCTTTTCGTTTCGTTCGAAATTCTGCACCAAACAATGTTTTCATTATCGCCGGCGCAATGCATCCCGAATCAATTTCGTCACCAAATTAGTTTTGGTTAATGCATACTTGGCCCTGGCCAATTACATATTCATTATAACCAGCATTAAATATTAAATAGTAATTACGTTTAATGAACTGAATTCTATCATCAGCCGACTCGCAAACACACACACAGTCAATAGATTGTACCAAAAGATAATATTGTACATATAATTTTAACATAATATGACAGAATTTTAGAAAATTAAAAGCATAGCAACTAATTATTTTTTATAGTTTTGTATCTTCATATTTAAAATAAAAAAGATTTATTATTCATTCATTGATTACAGTTTTATAGCTTATTAATTACAAAAATGAATGCGCTAAACTCATTAGTAAATTATGACAATTATATTCAAACTTAATAATTCATATATTAATAATATTGATTACAGCCATATGAAATACAAGAAAACTATTGCTAAGTGATATTAATAAAAGATCTTTCTGCCTAATGCTTCTCACTGAAAATACATCTTCTTAAGCAAATATCACTTGGAGAAGTAATAATTATATTATATAGAAATAGTATAATGTCTCCTATTCCCGGGAAATAATAGAAAACGTTTGCTCGTCCGCTCGTCAATAAAGCAAAAATTGCTTGCAAATTTCGCTTTTGACTAAAGTGTCTGTAATGTGAATTTAATTTGAATATTGTAAAACAGCGGTTCCGAAACTATGAGTCACCAATTTGGAGCATGTTCATTTTTTAATGGATTGCGAAATGACAGCTTTCACCTTGCGTCAAATTAGTTAAATTCCGTGAAAATGACTGCGGTCACCAAAAAGGCGGAGAAACGCTGTTTTAAAGGACACCGCAAATCAGAATATTTTTTGAAATTTTACCGTTCACATTCATTTCAGAATCTTTATTTGGAATATATTATTTGTATCTTTTCCCTGTATATATTTTGTGTTTTTGTGGATTTCAACTCCACTATTATGTATTCATTATCGACTTTATAGCACTGCAAAGTATATCTTAGTAATGAAATTTTAAATAAATTACAAGATGAACAAGTGAAATGATGAATACAGAAAAATACGACTTTTTTCTTTGTTTCTCTATTCTTCATATATATTATTTCCGGAATGGGAATTATCCCCTAACTTAACGAAGGTTTCTCGGGTTTGATATTTCCTATTTCTCTGAATTACTTAAATATTTTATATTAAAAAAATGTATTTGTATTAGTTTTATTTATATGTACAAATCTTACTTTACTATTAAAATAAAAATACTATAATTTTTGAATATAAATACCTAAAATCTTTGAATAACTAACGAATATGTATAAGTTTAATGAAGGGCTACGACAGTAATGATACCCTTTTCGCTCTTGGTATAAATAATCTAAAAAAAAATCAAGAGAGTACGAAATGTTTAATTAATACCATTTAGTTGCCCGTCCGGTGAAGTAATTTAATTTAGTATAATGTAATGCAGGGATAAATTATTTACAGAGCATTAAAACTGGTCAGTGCATTGAAGGCCTCGTTCATCTTTATGCACATTTTAAATACATTCCACTTTGAGGATTCACTCGCTTTCTATCAAAGGTCTAATCAAAGTTGCAGTAACGCCAAAAAGCCCAACAAATATACATATAGGAGCGTTTGCTGTATATCCTTTAGAAAATATCTATAATCATTGAAACATGCATACGAAATGGCAGTAATATCAACTATACTCTTATTTTCTTACTGCATATATTTTTTTATCAATATATATATATTTCAATTTATCCCATTCCAATATTTTTGATTTTGTTATATAATATAAACAAATGTAATTAAATTGATGTAATATTTGGGTAAACTAGAAAATCATTTTTTTTTTCAACAATAAAATACACTTTGTGCGAATTGGCGATTCCGTTTTTCAATAGATTTTTAAAATATTGTTTTTTTTTTCTATATACGTTCCTGCTTATATACAAAAACATATTGAAGCCAGGTTTTTTTACTTATTAATATATTGTAATAAAATAATATCTAATTGAAATTATATATAAAATCCAGTGATTTAATCAAACTCGACTGTTTATCATTGAGATTACTCGTGTTACATTAATTTGTGAATTATATCTCTATTGCGTTTTAAATGAAATTACTTTGTCAATAGATTCAACCAACAATTCTTGATATATAAGTCAGTTTCTATGAAAAAAAAAATACGTTCATTGAAATTAGAAAATAAATTTATATAATTTCTTCAATTATTTTACTGTTTTTCGTATTTAAATTTACTTAAAATGAATCTTTTTAAGTATTCATGTGGCTTCAATAAGTACGGATTTACTATAGTCCGGTTTGAAAAATTTTAATACAGAAAAAAAATATATACTATAAAATAATCAATTAGTGAGGTTTCAAACAGTCAAAATTATGCGAGTGTTTATATCTAGATGGTCGGTTCTTTTCCCCTTTTTTGCTTGTATTTGTATTTCCTCAATTAGTTCGGTTTTGGCGAGCTATTATTGTATCTTTATTAAATATAAATTTATAATAATAGATTTTTATAATAAATGTATAAAACATGTCGATTGTGGATTTACTTATTCTAAGCTTCAATCCATTCTTGAAAGTCAAATATAATATTCGGTTATAACAAGTTATGCTGTTGTTGTTTATTTGATCCTATTTGTAAGAGTTATTCGATTACTTCTGATGATGTAGGTCATAAACTTATTGGTCTATTTTTATGGTTTTATTGGCTTAGGAACTATTATTTCCGTTACGATGGGAAATGACATTTGCTATGAATTATATATTAATCTTAATAAAGAAAAAGTCTCTCAAAATATTACTTCGTATTCAGTTAATATCCGGATATAGAAACTATATTTAGAAATTACAATTAGTTATGAAAATTTAGTGGTCCTTTAATATTATATAAATTAAGTTATTTTAAAATGTTATATTCAAATATTAATAATATATATGTGAGATGGAAATACTGAGTTTAAATATATACATTTTAGGTTTTACGTACCTAATTATTTATAGATTATATTAAGGTAAAAATAAAGGAAATGTATGTTCGGTGAGTATACTGAATAAAATACAATTCTTCAACGACCAACGGTGACACAAACATAAAGTGTATCATCCCGTTTTCAAACTACTTGGAAATGTATTTAATATATTTAATAATTCAGTATTTCAATATTTAGAACTACTACGATCATTTCCCTCTTATATAAAAGTTTACAATTTTAATATCAACATATTAGAAACTATTTTGTTTAGTTTTCATATTTTTTAAGTAGTTTTTAATTTTTATATAAAGAATTATTGAAATATTAAAAAAAAAATCATATTATTTATAAATGTTTCAACAATTGTTAATTTTGGGTGCTCTTTGCGGACCCTTCCACAGTCGTATTAAAGTTATCGTGAGCCCTATAAAACCAATGTCGGGTTAAGTCAAAGTTTAATCAAATATATGACATTCCGCGACTGTTGCGGCGGATATATTCGCCGCACGTCCGTAAACGGTTAACTAATTGAAAGGGGATCGAATGTCGGCATCTTACAGTCGGCAGACTCACAACAACATATTCCAATGCATACTTCGTTATTTTTATCGTGGATAAGTATATGATTGTTGAGATTTATTTGTGGGTCCTTTGAATAAAAAAAGTATTTTTTATAATGTATTATTTCATTATTTGAAAGTACTTTGATCATTTGTCTTTTGCGTAAATGTTTATAAGATAATGATAATATTTATGTTTACATATTTTCTACAACCAAGTCTTTTTTTAACTGATTACGTTAGTTCACATTTATATAAACGATAAAAAATATTAATGTTTTTCACAAACCTGAAACAAATATTCAAGTTAATGGGAAAAAAATCTCATTAGCATACCGACGGCGGCGGCCTTTGGTTTGACCTCCTCAAGAGAATTATAAAACAACGACAGTTTATTATTTTCTCAAAGATGAGAAATGTATGTAAACGTAATAAATGAGAGACTTCTCCGTCCACAGCATCTTCTTCATATATTTTTTTTATATTCTTTTCCTTCATTCAATTCCAATAATTCGAAAGCAAGCCCTCCACTTTTAACGTCATCTCCTCTTATTATTTCATATTTTTTTTCTCCTCTCCTCATTATTATTTTCATCCGCCGACATCCACAGAGCGAAAGTACACAACAATTACTTTTTTTTAATTAAAATTATTAATTACGCAGCAACCCCCAACCCCATAACGGGATGGGCAGATTTTCCAGTCGCTTTTTTTGTCAAGGCACAAATGTATAAATAATAAACACAATTTTTCATTATCTTTCTTTCTACGCGACTTCTTTATTCCCTCTTTTTTATTTACTTTTTTGTATATACTTCGTCTTTGTTTATTTTTGTTTTAATATATTGGTATTTTAAATTTTATCAAACACATTGATTTTCTTTATATTGATATTATTTTACAACAAAACTTTCTATCTTCTGAAGAGAAATTTATATAAATTTTTTGAAATATTTTACTTTTAAAAACTTAAAATAAAGTAAAATATGCGCGCGCATCTCAAATTAGCGCAGAACGTTTTCTAATTCTACTGCGCATTGCGTTACAGTATAATTTGCGCAAAAAAGACATACTTGAACATTATTTTCCATTAAATCATACATTTTATATTTATCTTAAGGCTTGTATATGCAAGTTTAAATATTGTCGCGCAACAAATTACATAACAAGTAATAAGCGTAATATTACGGCGATGTAATAAGCGTAATATTACGTACACTTGTGAGCCTTAAACTTAAAATAAAACAAATCGGTACGATAATTTACAGCTATGGAATTGCTGAACACCGAACACCATATTTCAAGTGGTTGGTAGAGAAACTTCGAGACCATCTTTTTATCCCTCGAAATCCCAATTCCGATAGTGTCCAATTCCTCCAACTTCAACTTAGTTTACCGGTTGCTTCGCGGCCATAAGAAATCAATACTGGATATTTATTCAAATCGGAATCGGGATTAAAATAATTTGTTTTGATTACACACACATCCCATACGGATTTGCGCGGACGATCGGAAGTGACGATTGCGGACGCCGGTATCGTTTTACACAGCCAACCGTATTTCATTCTACCTCACCCTTCGTTTTTTTTTGTTTAGAACGTGCGCGCGGGAGATTTAATTTTAATTACCGGAACGTGCGTGCTTTGATTACAGGTTTTCATTAATAAAAACAAGGAATTATTTTATTGTTATATCCTTTTGTTCTTTAAATTGACGTGGCAACATACTCGCCTGTTTATTTAATGATTGACAATTTACACAAAAGTTAAATAAGTACCTCCATGGGTTACCAATACAAAGTCCGAAAGCTTTTCAAAAACTGAAACCATTGTTCCTCTAAAAATTAATATACAATTTTTTAATCCAATTTCAAAAGACATCTTCATAGAAGTAATTTATGCATAAAATCGCATACAAAATATTGTTTTATTGCTCTGATTTGCAATATATTAACCCTTTGCGAACATAGGATGATTTGACGAGCGTGTTCAGAATCTAAAGCGCTATGCAGTGGCTTATTTTTATAACTTAAATACTGCCTCTACATAACAAACATCAAATCTCAATCAAATACTTGAAGGCTCCGAATGAAAAAGTCTAAGGCGCTTCTTTAAGAACTAAGATTCGATGACTGCACATTCACAGTGGCTATGCATATAATTTTGCATAAACATAATTTTCTGTAAAAAAATTGGGCGGATATATCTGACACTCATCTACAAAGGGTTAATGAAATAAAATCGAGTCTAATTCTTTTCACCAAAATGTATATGTTTTTGTAACTATTGCTCTTTAGGTTTTCTCGATTCTAGTTTATTATATTTACTGTATAAGTATCAATTTTTGATGATACTTTAGTAAAGAAAACTTTCGCACCTTCGCCAAATATTTTTTTGTCTGCCCTCAGGGCATTAAACTTGCCCAACCGCAGAAGTAATATTTACTAATGGATTTCATTGAACTGCAGCGAAAGGGATGAAAGAGGTCCTCGCTAATGGATGGGCGTTTTGAGTGGTATTGAATCATGTCAGCATAAACACTAGAATCCAGTTCGTTAACGTCTTATGCGAACAATGCATTTTACCTTAATGATGCGGAGTTCATATTGATCAGACATTAATCGGGAAACTTGCCCCAAGAATTCTTTCTCCATTACTTTCTTAAACGAAGGAAGGATGGATGGTGGAACGGGAATCTAGAAAAAAGATTAGAATAGAATAATTACGGGGGGTGGGCGGAGAATACATTAAGTTTCCTCGGGTCCCCACAATGGAATTAATGTTGGCTGGAAGAGGAGCAACAAAGCAAAATGAATTGGACCAGAAGTCAAGAGGTAAATATTTAATTGATATCATTATACGATGCTTGTGAAATTGGCTGCGTTGTCTCTTCAATTAAATCGTATATAAAAGGAGTATAAATATTAAATTAATTGTGTTTTTACATGATTCATCATCGCCTTCTGATGTGTTTATCTTTGCGGAAAGGTCTGATTAAATATATTCGGTAATTTACCCGGTGCAAATAAATGGTACAATAGAAGCCTCGTCCGATGGCCGGAATCGATATTCTGCAGACCCGACGAAAATCTTGGCCCCTTGACCTTTTATTGGCCTGGGGACGGACTCTCTTCATCTCTTAATGCTGTGTGCTTTTTACACATTTGATTAACTTCTTTATTTTGTTTTCCTGAAGTGCATTGTCTGTTTTCAATTGAAAAACTAGACTGATTTATCAAACTCAATAAGAAAAAAATATATAAAGCTTAGGGGACATCAAATAGGTATTTGTTAATAATAACATGTTAACACATTACAATAGACAATGTATTTGAAGCAAGAAAATATTTATACATTAACAGTAATAATGCGTGTAAATACAAGTTGTGTAGTAAGAATTAAGTAGTAATTAGTTTAACCGCTTAACCGTTTTTACTGGTCAATATAATTACCGGTAAATTTTGACAAAAAATACCGGGAATTTGTAATTTTAATAAAAATTAAAAAAAAAAAACATATTCTTGCCACCCACGTATGTCACGAGAGAAAGAGACTTCTTTTCTGCAAACAATTTTGAGTAAAATGACGATTTATCTACGTACGCATTCTCAGAAAGAACTGGATTGTTTCTGTCAATAATTATCTTTTTAAATGTATTTTGCTTTGTTTAATAAAAAATAATGTATATGTAATAATTTTCTTAGTTTTTGTTCATTTATTAAATTTAAATGTACTATGTACTATGTCACACGAAATTTTCAATTAAAAAATAGCGATAATTTACCGTTTACAGGTAAAAGAAAATATAAGTTATTATAGATGTCCTAGAGTAGTTTAATACACTTAAAAAACATATTCAACAAAAAAAAGAAAGTTAATTTCATAGTATATTCATGACAACTCAAATAGTCCATTTTAAAAATAATCATATTATTTGCAGATTATGCGAGATTATTGATATATTTTGTATAATTTTATAATTGTTACATTAAATATTTTTATTATGAATATAAGTTTGATATGCATTTAATAGAAGATACTTGAATGTGACTATATTTGGTTACAATAAAGTGAATTCAGCATTATAAATGTATTATATCAATATGAACTATTGAAGATAAAAGTTAATATTTAAGTATAAATTTTTGAAAGTTTACCTTAAAACAGTAAAATGAGAACGATTCAATTAAAATGATTTTCCAGTTTTTTCTTTCAGCAATTAATAAAAGGACGTTCATTAATTGCATCGACTGTTTCTTTTATGCGGTTCGGAGCTCGGTATTTCGTGTCCCGCTTTCTTCATTATTTCCACCCGAAGCTTTTTTTTATGCACTTAGCATCGATGAAACTTGGCCGCCCCGTCGGGATTTCGTCCTTAGTTTTCTTTCCTCGAGGTATTTATCATTATCAGTCTTTCAAAGTACATCCTTGGAGATTCGGCTAATTGATTGAGTACACCTAGTCCCGGTCTCATGACAAATAACACTAGAAACACAAATATTCCGTCGTCCTCTTTTGACTAAGTGATAAATTTTCTTCCCGACTGGGCCGAACTTTGCGAGCAGGAAAACCTGAAAAAAAAAAGGAAATCCCATTCCTTGTGCGCCGCGTGTTCACTTCAACCTGCCGACACAGACAAGATACGTGATTAATCGATAATGCGATGCATTATATCTAGGTCCACCGCAGGACAGGAAAATTTAATTATTTAGAAGGACGTAATGGAAACGTGTGTTGTTTCATATGCATGACTCCGGTCACGTATGTGGGGATTTTTCAGTTTTGCGGTCGATTAAATCTTCCCAGGTCCTTTGAGAATCCTATGCATCGCTGTGCGGAGAGCGTTTATTTTTTCGCTGCTTTTTTTTGAGGGATTAGGGATGATCCCGGAACGATTAAAATTTCCCTCGCGTTTAATTTATTTAGCTGAGGTTTTTAGGGAAAAGAAAATGCCAGATTTTTGCATTATTCAGTTGGTGGAATTGTCCTGACCGTCGTCCTCCCTCGATATGAGACCAAATATTAAAAAAACATGTGGCGCTGCGGCCGTTATTGAGTGTGTGCTTCAACGTTATTTTTATTTATTTCTCGCATTTCTCCTCCCTTACTTCTCTCTCTCTATATATTTTTCTTTGTCGGAGGGGAGGAGGGTTTAACTTTTGATTTATTTATTTATGTGTCCCCTTTAACCCCCGGACAACTACAATCGAAGGAGCAGAATATACCCTGTATTTCAGTTTTTGTCCTCTCTCTCTCTCTTTGCTGTGTCTTCTTCTTGCTCTCATCGATGGGTGGAGGGACGTGTTTTGTGTGCTCGATCTAGATCGTCGTCCTCTCAATAAATGCGGGGGAGGATCCTTCGAGAGGCCATTTGGCACGTATTTGCTTTATGACACCTGTTTGATGGTCCTTGCCTATGTTCCTTTTTTTATATCGCCGGCGACACACAATTTACACACGGCCAACGTGTTCCTCCGAGCGTAACACGATCCGAAACAGTTTCCTCTGTTTTATTTCATTTCAACTGCCGGGAAAACTGCATAAACGAAAATCCTTATTAATTGGAATGCAGCGAACGCAGACGAACAAACTTCTTTCTTTACATAGCTCAGATAATTATTTTTTTCATATTGTTTTTTTTTTGTTATAATATTTTGCTTTGCTAACTTGAAGGAACTTCGTTAAAATTAATTGGTTTCCATGAACATTTCAAATATTCTTATTTCGAATGTATCTCGATCTCCGTAAACTAATTCAAATAATTTCCAGAATTCGTTTAAT
>NW_017099678.1:33372-102116 GCF_001412225.1 Nicrophorus vespilloides
TTTTTTTTTTTTTTGTAATTTTATTTACAATCTGTTCATCAATGGGAACATTGAGTAAATTTAAGATCGCGGTTGACATTAGGTAGGTAATTTTTCCCGGTGGATAGTTACCATTATGATAGATTAAAGGTGAAGGTCCATACGCTGAACCTCATTCATTTCACTATCCATTTGTGATGAACGATGGCCCTATTGCTGCAAGCACCGAGAGGGCTCACAAAGGGCCTGACATGACCAGGATTTGAACCTGTGACCACTGGCACGTGGGTAGGGAAAATTAACCATTTGGCGTCCTCAGTTTCTCATTTAATCTAAAAATTGAAATTAATGTGTGTATTCTGATATCTATTACCAATAAGCAATAATACTATTAAATTTAAGATAAAAGGAACATTTTTAATCAAGTTTATTGAACCAAACCAATTATTACAAACGAATTCCAAATTTTCCATAAACCCATCAAAACCTATTTATATATGAAATAAGAGTATGTAATGAAAGTTTAAATTTAATAATTTTATTATAATAATTAAAAAACATTTTCCGTTTTTTTCTCTTCCCGGGAAACGGGAAATTTAAAATTTTACTCTTTTGAGTCACTGAATAAACAATTTAATCTGAACAATTGTCCTTTAAAAAATTTCAAACAGATTACATATTTTTCAATGAATAAATTGCTAATTATTTATAAAAGATTTTAAAATATAGGATAACTTCTTTATAATATAATAATTAGAAAATTTTTAACGGATTTTTTTTTGTTCCCGGGAAAAGAGAAATTTAAAATTATTCTCTGGAGAACCTCAGATAAAAAATGTAATTTGAAAGATCTGTATAATCCTTTAAAATATTTAAAACCACATTTGCTAATCATTAAATTGTTAGTTATTTATAGATGCTCATTATAGTAAAGAATATCTAAAAAAAATATTTCGTTTGTAGTAACATATATAGCGAGCTATGAGTTTAACAGAAATATTATAATTTTGTTCAGGTGTTTTTTTTTAGTAAATTGAAAATATAAACCTTTAAAATTCCCGGGAATTTCTAGACGGGAAATCTTCTAATATTTACTAAAATTATTTACAAATATTTGGTTTCTAATTTAATATTGGAAAGTCACTCATACAATTATTGCATTTATCTATGTTATAAAAAAATAATTTACAACTGAATTTAATACCTTCATTTTATATTTTGTTGCAGATAAATATGAAATTTATTATGAAAATAATTACGAAAATAATAAACTGCTTATTAAAATTATTTATATATGTAATGTAATGATGTGCTAAATACAACTAAGTTAATTTATATTACAGATCAATATTTCAGATTGAAACTAACAGGTATCATCTAACTTTACACATTTTTTGTTACAAAAATATCACATTGAAACTAACATCAACAAAATTGATTAATATTATTTGTAGAATAGATTGTATTTTTGTTGTCTTTAATATAACTATTTCAAATAATAAAAATCTTCATTGCAACATTAAATGTCAAAATAAAACCTTTTCATACACTTTTTATAATCATAAAACAAAAAGTTAACTGCTGCAAAGAGCTATTGACCACAGGTCTTTCTATCCCAATTTAATTTTTTTAATTACCCGATCCTAGCCCAACTCCTCGAAAACATTGACATACAATTCTTACCTCCTTTCTCAATAACCTAAAACAGTCCCCTTTTCGTTCTCGTGCAGTGTTATAATGTGTTCCGCGAATTCAAGTGCAACAGCATTCTTCCCGTGTTAGTCTTAAGTTACTATTATGTCATGTTTTCTATATAACCCGTGTATTTTATCAATCTATTTGTCCTTATGTTAAGTATCCTTAAGTATTCTTATCATTATTGTCTTATTATTGTTTTCCCATTAGATGTATAGGTGTATAAGTCAACAAACAAACTAAATATTAGACTCCTTGGATTTAAGCGAAAGACTGATCTATTTAGTATTTATATTATAATGTTTAATTTAATTAAAATCAAAGTAAAACTTGTATAAAGTCAAGTTTTCCACATTTAATTAATAGACATGCCATAGATTAGATTTAAAGCTTTCATCGCCATAATATAAACATAATGCATGCAAGTCGTTGGAATTAACGTTACACGAAAAGACCATCATAGATCCCCGATTATGTCGGTCTTTAATAACAGCCAAGCGCATACACGATTGCAGCAATTTCGGCTCCAATTTCCAATATAATAGCATTTTGTTAGTGCATGTTGCATCTCCACCGTCCGGAGATTACGATCTTAATTCGACGAGATTTACTTTATACTATTTTTCAATTTGCCCAAAAACCGGGCCGGACTTAACTTGTCTTCGTAAACATTGCGAAAATATTACCCAAAAAAAAAACACCATATACATTTCGGAACGCAATATTGCAGTCGCCCAATTAAACTGCAGCGTTGAAAAATGCAAATTGAACTTTATTTGCAGGAGGCGCCGGCCGCACGAAAGAAAATCCTTCGTAGACTTTTTATTTTTCTTCCTCGTTTACTCAACTTTTCCGCGGCGCGAATTATAAATTTAGATTGTTACAAATTATTTTAGGAAGAGCCGTCACGGAATTTAATATTTTAATTTCCCGTTGAACTGGAACAACAACAAACTAGAAAAAAAAAAAGAAATATATAATACAAATGAAATGAAAATTAGACGTTATAACTCATTTTACTCTTCCATATTTATTATTCGGTATGGTAAACAATGTTTCTGCTTTTGCATGTTTGTTTTTCGTATGATATTCTTCTTGTTCTCCCGCTGTATTTATTTATTAATTTGAACGCACAACTGTGAAATGCTCTTCCGACCGGTGCACATTTCAACAGTATTGACACGTGCGCATTGTGCAACGGTAAATCGCTCTATTTACTTTTATTATTACGTATTTGTACAAACAGGCAACCGAAACTGCAGGGCGCGGGCTGCAGGATCGCTACGTTACGTAACGTAACGACGCGCATAAACGTAAAAGCGGCGATGGATGCGCCTTTATGTGTCCTTTGTTCCTGCATCGCCGATGGTTCCAATGTTTATGATTGCAGAGGTGGAGTGTGTAGTAGGATGCTCGAAGCACATATAAGATTTTAAAAACGCTGTAAAATGCAAATGTAATGTACATGTAAATGCGACCGGAACTCGTCTCTGGTCTCGGTGCACTTAAACTTTCATACATGCTTATATTTAAACGAATTGCGCACTATTCAATATAACCGGCGAAGAATGAAAGACAACTTTATTTTCTTTGTATTTTTTTTGTGGTGCCGTATGGAAAATAATACGCGACCAGGAAAATCCATCAAACTATCGTATCGTATGCATTCTCGAACGCATTTTCAAGGAAACAATATTATTATGTGTCAGGTAATGTAAATTTATGTGTTTATTTTCTTTACTAACAATAACGTTCACATAAATATTGTATGAATATGAGTATTTCATTCAGAATTTATTATTCTTTTATTAACGATTAAATTACATTCTTAACATATAACTTCCGATTTATTATATATATTATTTAAAAAATACAAAGATATTTTAGCAGGAGTATTTTTATTGCATTGATCAAATGCAGTTAATTAACTGTCAACTATAGTAAAAATTGAACAAAATTTGCTGTTGGTATAATCAAATGTGAATTTTGTTCCACTGCATAACTTCTTAAAGATTGTTCGAAAGCAGAAAGTTTTTATTATAAGATAATGTAATAACAACACTTTTTGCAACATCTAAAAGTTAATGACAAAACTACAATAATTTTGTAAAAAAAATAAACTTTATGTTTTATGATTCAAGCTGATAATTTATTTATCCTCAAGTATTCATTTTTGTTCGGGAACTGAATTTTTCATAATTCAATGTTGCACTATATAAGAAAATTGTTGTTTTAATTGTAATACAGATTTTTCTTAATTATTTTAACCTTAATATACAATAACAAAATTCATTGATAAAACAAAACTGTTTAACATATTTATTGGCCATACTTAATAATTAATAATAATAATACTTATTGCAACAATATAAAGAACAAAATATTTTTTTTATACAATAATAATAAAATAAAAAAATAACTGCTGCAAAGCACTATTGACCATATGCTTTTCTGTTCTTCGAAACTATTTTACCAGCAAGTAACAACAATATTTACAGTTGATATCTAAAGAAGAGTGAATATAAAAGAATCTTTTCTATTTATTTTTAGGTTAAAAATATAAAGTAACTAAAAGATTCCTCATCTAAATTGTTAAATAATTTAACGATTAAATAAGCAGTCGTATTAAAATTACCAAAATAAATTTCGTCTAGTTTTAATTATTGATACAAAATTGTAATTAACCAGTATTAAATTTAATTAGATGAAACTTCAGCTTTCATTCATTGCAATGACGTATATATGTAAATATCCTCCACAAAATGTAATATCATACATCTAATTTTGTCATTCATTTTTAATAAATCTAATCATTTTAATTTCTTGCCAAATTTAGTTATATTTTTTATATAAAAGATGAAAAATTATGTTATATTTAATAAAATTAAGTATTTTAAAAATTTATAATCGGATATACACGATTTGAGGGCTAAACGATGAAGCGTTAATAGAGCTCTTATAGTAACATTATCATATAGCAAATAGGAAAATGTATTACATTTTTAGTCTTTAAGCAGAGCAAGTTATATTGAATCAACGTTAATGGAGCGTTAAACGAGGTTTTACTCTATACGTTTTAATATTATTGTATATGAAAGAACTTAGTAATAAATAAAAGCTTAATATATCATCTATAGACATTTAATACATTTAGCAAAATACATATTATTTGAAAGCGGGAGGGTAACACAATATATAAAAATGAATCGCAGTGGAGATAAATCAGAAAACAATATTATTAAATTTTGCTGAGATTCGAATCATTTTTCATCGCTTCCTACCTATATATTGTCTACTCTTTTCTTCGTCCTTGTCTTCTTCTACTTCTCCTGTTTTATTCTTCTTAGTATGCTATTCAGAGGTGTAGAAAATGATGGGAAATAAAAATGTCGACGGCGCAAGAATGCAAACTTTTCATTTCACCCAACCCGCACAGATTCATTTCAGACAATTCAATATCGCGTATATTCGTTTTGCGGCTGATCCTGAAATTGCTTCGTCCATTATTTACAACTTTTATTTCTGTTTATTGGCACGTAGACATAATACATTTTCAAAATATATGTAAACAATTTACAATAAAATATAGTATAAATGTAGTAATAATTCGCAATCGATGCTCCTCAAGCACAACATCTATGGATCTTGTGATTCACACACGATTACTGTCTCGATTAAAGTGAATATTATCCTGAAAAAGCGTTCTAAAGTTGTGTTATTTCCTTAGTTTTGTTTCCGTTCCTTAAGATTTTGGGCGATTGTCTCAATTAACCGGTGACGTAATTACGAAGAATTGACTGTATATAATATATATAATCATAACAATAAATAAAAATCTCTTACAAAAGTTTGTTTTACTCAAAATATGGGAATTTCTATTTAGTGCAGGTAATTCTAGAAACAACGCTGTAAAAGCAATCCAAATGCCAATTGTATTCAAGTAATCGTTATTTTTTTTGGAGTAATTGCTGGTGGTTTATAAATAGGAAAAGCGCAAAGTATTTGCGAAATGTTATCTAAACGACGAAACCGTATTCAGATGGGAACGTCGATTCTGGGAATTCCGCAGGAAAATGTGCGTGCTCTGAACAATTGAAGCAAAGCCCCGAGGGAAAAGGCAATAATGAAATCATATTCATGTGATCACCAATAAATGTACATTTTAAATTTTAATTATGGCGCATCGATTGCAACCAAAGATAGAGAGAGAATTATCCTGAGAATTATGTCCGCTCCGCACCGAACGAGCTTTGAATGTATGAGGATATAAAAAAAGGAGTAATAATAAAGTGGAACGTTGATTTCTGTTTATCCTGGCTGTATATGTGTATTACCTGAGCCTCCGCGTTTGCAGCCGAAACCGGAAGTTTAATTACGGCCTTAATTACATTTCCAACCGCACTCCTGCTCCTAGAGACGGAGATTATAGTTTAGGTTCAATAATGTCATAATAATTTCTAGAGGCGACGTTGCACGTTTATATGAGCAATTAAATATCCTCCTCAGATTAATTCATTCCTCCAGACAAAAAAAATAAAGCACAGAAAAAAATGAGAGAAAATGAATCTATAAATAGTTCTAAATTTAATCAAATCGCAATGCGGCACACAAAACACATTACATTACAGAATGCAATCATCTTAAAACTTAACGTTTCGTGCAATATGGCCATTGTTTGGTTTTCGCCTCCGAAAAGCTTGTAAATCAATTCGTAATGGGTTTCGGATTCACTTAGTTATGCTGCTGCACACGGTGAGTCCACTGTTACACAATAGTTTGCTAAACATCGGCGATAAATAACCTCCGTCGAAATATTTGGAGGCGGCGGTGGTGGTGGCGTCGCGACGCTCATTAATATCGCCCGTTAGTTTTCGATGGCCGGACGACTCAATTAAAGCAATTTGCAGAGCAATTAACGCCGGACGCTCGTGAATCGTTCAACAATCATCGTTGCGCATTTACGCAATTTGCGAGCGTACTACAATTGTAGAGACAAAAAGTGTTAGTTCAATACCCAATATCCCATAAAATCGAGACAAAAGCAAAACCCCTATACCGGCCCTCTGGAAACCCATTATATAAACTTTTCTCATTCAAAGTTTCACCAAAGCTCCCAGGGCCAATAAACTATAAATACGATGAATCGTTTATTTATTGCTAATATCGTGCTTAAATATTAATTGATTCCTTCAAAATCATAGCCATCCATAGCCTATTAATCGAATAATGTATAAAACTCGTTAAAGACTGATACTCTGTACGTGATACTTGCATAAAACTACTCAGTTATTACACATTTAATTACCGCAATAGCCAAGTTTCTTAGTAATAAACATATTTTATAATCTATCCAAAATTAATTACTTTATGTAACGGAAAACAACAAAAAAAATATTCGGATAAAAATAATTTTGTAATTAATAAATATGTTCAGTAAATAAGAAATCAACAAAAATAAAATACTGCTATTATATGAAGTGTGTATGCCAAAAAATAATATTAAATATAAGTGTATCTTAAATTTGTTTGTAGTTTCGGTAGCAATCGAAATCTCGACAATCGAAATCCAGACAACCATAATTATTATTTGATATAGACCTATTCATAATAAATTTTAAGAAATAATCTAAAATACAAGTTGATTATGAATTGTTATTTATTATTAATAACAGTAAATAATTATAATAATTATTATTTATTATTTTCGTAGAGTTATTCATTACAAAACTTAACAATAAGAAATATTCTATAATCAAATTAGATTATTAATTGTTATTATTTATTACTAATAAGAATAAATTAATTTAAATTTAGAATATTACTTAATTTTAAGTTTTATCATGAATAAGTCTCTATCAAATAATAAAAGATACTGTTGTGATTGTGATCGTTGGGATTTTGATACTATCGGGATTTCGAATGTCGGGAATATGATTGTCGGGATTTCAATATAGACCCTTGTAGTTTATATTGTGACCGAATTGCGAATAGTGTTTATACACCCTCATGGTGACAGATGTCATATATCGATCCAACATATTTGTTTTTTTTGTAACTTTTTGTAATAATATAAAACACAATATTTGGAAATTATTTACTATCTAAAAATGTACTTTTTTTTATTGTTATTTTATTTATTGTCATTTAGTAATTATTAAAATGTATCATCAAAATCATTATTAAATAAGATATGATTTTGATGATTAAAATTTGACAGCAAAAGCGAATAAAGAAGTCAAGCAGAAGTATTCTCAGACCACTTTTCTACTGTTTTCCAACAATTTCCAAGGAAACTCGTAAAGAAAAACGAAGTATATATAATTCGATTTTCGCAATGACCGTTCTTCTCGATCGATCAATAAATGAAATTATCTGAAAACAATGTGTAGTTGCTATTACTATATTAAATTTGTGCATTTATATGTCATTTAAATTAATGTTTGAGTACATAAATAATATTTTGTTTAATATTTTATATGCATGAATTGTCCTAGAATGAAGCAATTAGGATTTTTTAATTATGTAAATTTTGCAATAAAAAAAATACATACATACCATCATATAATTGATGTTTTGATTTTTGTTGTAAAATATCCAGATTTATTAAACTTCACTATAGTCCAATGCAGGTATAATCTATACAAACTAATAAATTTATGCAGATTATGAAATATTCCGACAAAATATTAAAAAAAAATAATACTATGCACTAAAGTATTGCCGGTTATGCAAACAGAAAACGAATCATCATTGTACGTGCGTTCACAATAAATTTAATTTGACGTAGGATTTCATGGGATTTGTCCTGCGTTTAATGCATGTCCGTGTATAATTTTCTATCTCTCTCGCATCACGTTTGATTGTTTCGAAATCGGACCAATAAATTCGTATGTAAAAATATGCAATACGGGCAAACCGAAAGAGAGGATGAGAAAAAAAAGGAAACGAATCAGGAGAATATATATATATATAAAAATAAAACGGATAGAAATAAAAGTGGATATGGCGGAATTGAATGGTTAGAAATGTTATTCGCGTTTTTAATGTCCTCAATTTATATATGATTACAATAAAAGCGGATTCTATTCAAAGCAGGGCGAGGTTAAACTGTAAGCAGGGGCAGTCGTAAAAAAGAATGGTCCCAGGATCCGGGGTGGAGATTATACAAGGAGTGGTTTGCTGCGATCACCGAGAAATGTCTGTTAGAGTGTATTCCGTGAGAGTGGGAAATCTGAATTTGAAGCACAGACGATGTTATTTACGGCAACTTAATTTCTTAAGGTCGAAAGCGACGTTGGACGTAAACAGAAATATTATCTGCAGGGTTAACAAAAACCGCCATTTGAACACGTTTTATATTGAGGTTGTTTAAATTGGATTCCGTGTTATAGAGTTTTTATGTACTTTTTGTATTTATGTATCTGGAATGTTTTTATATAGACAATGTTGATGCTTATTTGATTCTTTGATTTGATTCTGATAAATATGGTATAAATAGTACATATTTATATATATTAGAAATATTACAAGAAACTCGTAATAAATTTCAAAAACTAAATTTAAATTGAGTAAAATAAAATCTAAAAAATGTATACACAAAATTATTTTTGTAGACAGAATTTTCTTTTTCTTGTTATAAAGTGAAGTCTCTTTTTGTGCTATTCATTTTTAATATTAACTGGAACAGATTTTACTTCAGTAAAATAATTTAACATAATATACTTTTGTAGGTAAAATGTATTAGATTTAACTTAAACCAATTTCAATCAATGTTTAAAGCTTTAATACTATCAATATTTGCCTATTGAGCAACAAAAATGGAATGATTTTCTATATTACTTGTATTATTTTCTGCATTCAACAAGTAACTTAGTTTTGATTTGTATTTTCTGAAAAAATAAAACAATTTTATAAAAAAAACTTTATCCAATTTTATCTTATTTAATACAAGTTTCAAAATTTAAAGCAGTTTCACAGTTTATCGTCGAAGTTAATGCTGAAAATATTATTTACTTATAGAAGTTATATAACCAAAAGGACATTAGATAATATTACAGAAATGAATAACCAAAATATAAATGATCTTATAGGGTAAATTTGAGAGGATTAATACTATTATCAGATAAAGTCTATATCTTTGCACCAACAAAAAACTATTGTCATTGGTCCTTAATTTGAAGTTTTACTAATGAAACTTGTCACTATTATGAACTACTTGTTTAGTAATTGAATTAATTTGATTTGAGTTTTTCCTTGAAACGATGATTAATATTTAAATTTAGCAATCAATAATCTATTTGTGTAATCATAGATTAAATAATTCTTAAAATAACTATGATTCTCTAAGCAACTAAGCCGTTTTATAGTTGAGTCTGAAAAAGTAATCGACGTTTCGATTTTAGTGATATTGAAATGAAACCTGTAGCTCTTTTGTGATGAACACGTAGCTCGTGTTCCAACTAATCTTATATTATGTTACAGATTGTTACTTAATTACAAAAATCATCTAAATTGCCTTTTTACACTTTTTTCATATGTTAAGTAACGGTTTAATTAGAAACAATACTCAGTTAGTTCTTAATCCCAATTTTCTTAATTTAAATATAAAGAAATTTCGGTTCACGATTCACTATAATCACACTACACATAAAAGAAACTACAAACATGACAAAAAAACATATTTATTGTAGCTAGAAAGTAATACTCTCGGAATTGCATCTATATCAAGCGTTTCATTTCGAAAGGTCAACATGATATAGAAACATAATACCTACACAAAAAAATGTAGGGGATTACCATTATTATTTCATTTTCCTACTTTTTTTACATAATGGGCCCTTTTCTTCGAGAACCTAGTTTCTACTGTACAATGGTACCTCGCTTAATGAGCATTTTGAATAACGAGCAAAATAAATTGTAAGAAAAATGACTTCAAAATCGAATGCATTATAGTATATTACATTAGTTTATATGGGGAAAATTGTTTCACTATACGAGTAAAACTCCGGAAACTTTGGAACGGATTATGCTCGTTAAGTGAGGTTCCACTGTATATGTAAATATAATGCCACTGTTATATAATCCAAATATTATCTTGCGGTTCTTCGTTGAATTAAGTGTGGCTCCCATTAATATATGAAAATATATTAAGGTGGCTCTACAATATATGAAAAACCGGAATGAGGCTCACATTGACCTCTTGTATGCCCACCTCTGATATATGCTAATGGTTGTTACAAGACGAATGGTTATTGTATCAAGATATTAATTAACTAGTATGTTCACTATAGATCTATAGAAATTGACATCTAATGTATAAATTGGTTTCAAGTGAACCAAAACTGACTCACATTGTGCTATTCATGATCTAGCTTATGCAGAGCACAGGCCTCAATGCTGGGAAAGCTCAGCAAAGGATTCATTACAATAATTACTAATGTTATTGCTGTTTGCCTGTACATGTCTAGTGCTTTCAAATAATCTTCCACTTGTATATATACTTCTTGAAATTACCTTCCATTAATTAATGTGAGCAATTTGTAATACAAACTTCTTGAAATATTTACCAAAGTGCATACACTCGTTACATAATTAAATGGAAATGATATTTACATTGCAGTTGCTAATTCAATGTTCAATTCAATTAATTAATTGAACGACTGGAACTTTTTAAGATTTTATAGAAATAAAAAGAAAGTTCAGATTTTTGATATCCAATTATTTTTACTAAGTTACATATAACTATTGAATGAATAGTACTCAATTACTGCTAAAAAAAATGTATACAGTCATACCTTTAGTTGGATGCGTTCTATGAAATATGTTCCTTAAACAAAACTTTGTTTTTAGAGGTGTTTTTTTAAAATTAACAGTCAACTTACATATAAAGCGAAATTTTATTTTCAAATATGAGTCTAAATTTGATTTGTGATTTAGTTGTTGTTATTGCTGTTGTCCTATCGCAAGCATGGTTTGAGGGTCCACCTTGTTCTTAGTTTACTTTTTCGCTATGAAGGGTCCTACATTAAGGTCCTACACGAGTGCCCTAGTGTACGCATCTTAGCAACTTAACAACAAAATATGTATTCTTGAATTCTATGTAATTCGGTATCCACATTCGTGGGCCTTTCTGCATTTCAGACTTTTTTTTATTCTATATAAAAAAATATACACAAAATTTACAAAGTTTTGTTTGCAGCATAATATTAAAGTAAATATCATATCGATAATCCATACAGTATAATTGTGAAATAAACATATCAAGTTGTTTGTTTGTTCTTCATAATTGAAGTGTATTTAAACGATCGCCGGAGAATATTTAAAATTAAAATGAGATTATGAATGCGGCGGAGGATGAGGGTAGTGGTCGAGAGTGTTTTTCAATAGGTAGACGGGCACGGATTTAGAAGGGTTTAAGGGTGCAGGAGAACCACCCTCGGCGTAGCCAAACACAGAATCGTTTTCGAGGTTGGATGCTGTCACGGATCCGTGGACCGGAAGTCCTGCGGAGCTCGCTCGCATCCCGGGCTTTGTTCATTTGCTAATCTGCCCTCCAGCTTCGACCGACTCATTAACACACACTCCATTAAATTAACTGCACTCGGGGAAATGAACTGGCACCAAAACCAGGGGTATATCAGAAACTCACTTACACGCATAATTTATCATACGCTTTTCTCTCATCTGCACACACATAAACACACACACGTACCTTTTTTTTTTTCTCTATATTCATCCCATTATCCTGTCGATGCTTCTTCGTCCTTCTTTCGCATCATGTTCTTTCACCTTTTTTTTCATCCAACTCCTGGCATCCTGATGTATTTATCCTCCCTCCTTTTTACCTCCGCGCCCAGATGGGATCCGGCTAAAGGGGAATCTGAATATTTAACGAAGTTTTTAATTGGATTCCGACCGTTTTCTATTGCCGCTTTTCTATTAAGGACTCTTTATGTTATTTCTTACGTTTCAGTTCGCGTTTCCGCGATCCACTTCATTGTCTGGCGCTTCGAGGTGGCTCGAATAAATCACTGTTAAAAATACAGTCCAAATATTTGCGATTCAATTTCAGTACCATAATGGAAGATGACGAGGATGAAGCCAACACCGAAAATTTCCTTTTATTGATCAATCGCTTTTGAATTATTATTTCTGTATTTTCCGCATAAAATCATATGGCTTAGAGAAAATACAAAGAAATTATTTCGTTCTTCTAAATTTCACATGTTTAATATTAAATTACAGCAATATGTTGCACTATACTTCTATAAGACATTTTAGAGTTTTATTGTTTGTGTTTAATTCTAATTGAAATAATTTTCATGGACAATTTTGCATTTGCTTCCTTTTCTTCTTAAGCAATCTGTCTCATATAGATAATAAGCTAAATTGGTGACTTTGATAAAAGCAGATACATATATACACACGCACAAAACACTTAAGTATTATCAAATCTATATGGCAAATCTTGTGGTTTATATCTCATTAGTCGACGACTAGGCAAGTAGGTTTGGGTAGACTTCTATCATATGGTAATATCTTCTACTGGTTTTTGCGATCTTCTCTCTCACAGTATTGATGTTAGCAAGGTGGTGGACAAAAATAAAATAAAAAGTATTGTGGGCACCAAAAACATTGTAAGCAGTAGGTTCTGTGTGTGCATATTGAAAGTATATTCAAATAAAAGTTTAATAATACTTTTTGTTATGAAATATCTAAATGTTTGAATATTTTGAAATTGTTCTGAGGCATACAATTATAATGTTATTATCCAATGTTATTTTTTTTTTGAAATGTAAACTAATTGAAACTAAATATATTTTAAATATTTAATAAAGATTGTTAGGGAAATAATGGGGTTAGGATTGTAAAAATGTTATTGTTAATATATTACGAAGGAAGCAAGCATATAAAACTAATTACGTAATTACAGGATAAAGTAAATTCGAAACGTAGAGAATGTAAGTACCATCAAACCGGCAAGAGCACAGAGGCTCCGCCGCACTTTGTTAAAAGTTGTTTTCTTTGTGAGGTAAATTCTTCGAAGCATCGAGAAGCCAACCCACTACACAGCTATTGTGATTGGTTCTAAGATGAAAAGAAAAAAACGAGAAAACCCGGAACGAACGTTCCACTTTTTAAGCAAAAATGCAACTTGCATAAAGCATTTCACGTTTATAATTTATTTTTTGTCCCTGTCCTCAAAATTAAAAAATATGGATGCTCCACGTTGCAACTGTTGCTTTATAAATAAGAATAGGGCATCATTAGGTTTAATGTCGCTGCATAACTTTGCTTATAAAATATGGCACTTGTGCGCCTCTATCTATTCGTTGTTGTGTCCTTTTTGTTGTTGTTTTTGTGCATTTTCTCATGTTGCCGTACAAAACTGATTTACGGTGTCCCGTAAAAAAAGTGAACTTCATGATGATAAAACATTTGCATTTGCAGAGAACCCGAAGTTCAGCGAACCCATCACCAATGTCACGGCCTCGGTGGGACGGGAGGCCATCCTCGCCTGCCTCGTAGAAGACTTGGGACAATACAAGGCAAGTTAACCGAATCGATAGTTACGAAGTTCCGAAGCCACACTCGTGGCCATATTCATAAAACTACTACTCAATTATTTGCTACCAGCCGGCCGACCGACCGATCGATATACCCAACTATTAATACCCCGGCTGTTAGCTGTTACACAAGAAAATCTCGATGTTTCCACCAAACACTTCCCTAAATTTTAATTAATATTCGATTTAAGTACATATGCAAATTTTTCAGCAGTTTTTTTTATTAGTAATCAGATTAATACGCTTTGTCCTTCAAATTTAAATTAACAAGTTCACTAACTTTTTTATTATTCCTCTTTATTTATTACATGATAAGCTTGACAAAAATTACAGGCATTTTTTTTTTAATTTTCTGTAACAATTATATTTGCTATCAGATCAAATAAATTACTCAATAAAAGAACAAATAATTATTGAAAATTAGGTACGAAAACCAAAGATTTTTTCTTTGTTTTGTAATTATGTTCATGAACCGAGGTTTTACAGTATGCCACACACCATGATATTATATTTTCTATAAGATTTATATTCGATATGAAACCATATAAATTACTCAATAAAAGTACAAAAAAATATTGAAAATCATATTTGCTTATGATAAATAATTATACTAATTACTTATATAATTTTCTATAATGGATTAATTGAAATACTTAAAAATAGCTATGAACAAAAAATCATTCTTTATTCATTTTGTTTCTCAATAGTCATAACGTAAGGATAGAACGTGTTTGAAGGATATGAAAAATAATAAAATATATGTTGAAAATATGTTTATAAAAATAATTGTAAAAAAATCTATTAAAATGTTAAATTAATTATCACAGGAATATTACTCGCACAAAATTTCCATTAAATACATATTAGCTTTAAACTTCAATATGAGTTTAATATTGATTTACACGTATTTTATTATATTGACGTCCACTTTTTCTATATATTAAAACTAGTATAAACTAAACCAAATCATGGTTGTAATTTTCAATTTCTACTGTTTAAACAAGGTAAATATTAAATTTTATACACAATATGAATAATCTATGTCTATAAACAAAAAATGCACTCCAAGCACAATATTTTTCAGACTATAAGTTGCACATTAAATATAAGATTTTTTACATACACAAAAATTCGCTTGGAACTTTGCACTTAATTCACTTCTAAAAACTGTTTGAAAAAGGAAATATTTATAAAACTAAACTATTTTCCCTACTTTCTATTCTGGAAGAAAAATATATTTACAAAAACCTAATCTATGCGAGGTTTGGAATTTTGATTGAATTCATTTAAAATTAGTATTTTCTTAAAGATCAAAAAATTTCTTAGTTAGAGCATCTATGCGGGAACCAAAATTATGAACGAAAACCGAAGATTTTATTGATTTTGTAATTGCTTTTGCGAACCGAGTTTTTACAGTAAATTAAACTTATATAAATGCCCACACCATGATATTATAATACGCAATAATTAGTCTTTCAAAATTAACCTAAGCTTTAGAACAAAATTAATTTCCTTTAATTTTAGAAATTCAATTTATTAAATGCATAGTTTTGTAATCTACAGTCACTGAAAATTGCATATATTTGTTATGAGTCACATCTAAAATTAGTTTGGTATTTCGAAGCATATAATAGTATATACGAAGGTAATAAATGGATTTACAGTGAATTAAATTAAATTAATCCCGTATAAAGTCCATTGAAAACACAGGCAACACTCGCAAATGAAACGTAATTCCCTTTAAATGTTTGTTAATTTAATCAGGCAAACTAAAATATATGAAACTTAATAACCGCACGCTGCTAGTATAACTCTAATATTTGATATATTTAATTAACAACAAGAAAATTGAAATTAATATTTGTAAAAAAATACGATATTAAGGTAAGTATTTAAAATTTTAACAAAATTATAAATTTATGAATTAAAGGTTTTCTGTTTAAAAAAAATCCATTATATAATTAAATATTTTGAAATGTAATAAGCACAAACTGCATTGAGAATACATAAATGCAAGCTAAATGAATGGGAACTAAATGGAATACATTTGCATAACTGCGTTATGCGAAGTCACAAGCTTTTAAATTTGTGCAAATGGAATGAATATGCTTTAAATAAATTGTTTGCGTCTTATATAATAATACTATATTTAATTAAAATTAAATGAATTACCTACAGATTTTTATTTTTAACCTTTTTCAAAAGCTATTTAGTAAATGTTTTAGGTTTAAATATTTTGCAATTAAAACCACATGTTTTGCAAACAGTATGGAAATTTGCAAGTCAGAAGAGAAATGTAGATATTCTACAAACCCGACTCTGGAGCCGCATGCGGCTCTTTTATTTGCAGCTAATAGCTCTTAAAACGGTGGCTAAGGAGATAAGGCAACGTGGCCGCACATTGCCTAATCTTGACTAAATAAATATTATTTATTGCAACGATACAAAAGAAACAGAAACATAATTTAACATTTCTTCACAATAATAATTAAAAATAATATGCAACTGCTGAAAATTAAATCAATTTAGAAATGCCTCTTGCTTCAAACAGTTTGTTCTTGACAAATACCAGTTTTTTTTTCTTAATGTAAGATATTGTATGTTACATTTACATTTTATGATAGAAAATAAATGGTCTTATCAATAATAATGGCTGGAAATGATGTGTTAATTATTCTTCGGTAATAGTTCCATTCTCAATCTGTAACAAGAAGCATTTAGGGCCGTAAAATTATACCTGCCTTACATATCATTTAGTAATTAACTTTCTGTTTCCATGATGAACTAATGTCGCTTTACAATTGGGTCATCACAATCAAAGTTATAAAAGCGTTTATATAATCAATTCTCGTTACTGAGCTTAATTGCAAGAGCAATATGTATTGAAATAGTTAGAAATATAGAGATTGGGTCAAAGTAATTAAATGTATTTTTTACAATAGTAATTTTGTTTGTGGTATAAATTTGTAATGTAAGTAGGCAGTTATATTAAAAAATACTGAGTGGTCATCTTTGTAATAATTTATGTATATATCTTTTAAATTTATAATGAAATATAGTCATTAGCCATCTGGAAAAGTTAAAATTATGAAAAAAAAAAGAAATAAATAACAGAAATATTAAATTGTTCAGGAAATTTATACTTTTAGATGAAATATAAATACTGCAGTAATCACTCTGTAATAAGAAGTATTTAGCACAAGAAATATGGTTAATAAGTAATCATAATTATTTTTAAGGTTTTCTCACTATTATTAAATAAAAACTAATTTTGCTCTGAAACATTTGATAATTTATTCCTAAAATTTGTTTAAAAACCGAAACGCTTTCTCCTATAAGAATTATTTTGAAATGGATATATACTATATCTTTCGTACTTTAATTAAGCGGTTCCGCCAATATCCAGACTGATCGAAGCCGCACAATACGAGGTATTGCTTTAATTCATTATCGATTACTTTGTTTCCGAATTATGATCTGAAACTGAAATGCAAAAAATAAAGAAAACACTCTACTTACATTTTAATATTTTAATTGAGATAATATTTCTCTGTTTGGGCAGAAATACTTATGGTCAATAAACCTTTGCAGAAGTTTACTTTAGTTTCATTTTTATTTCTATTGTATATATATTTTAATAATTTGTTGCAATAAATATTATTTTATTATTTATTTGTATACTTGCTAGCAATATAATTCAATATATTTATAGTCTTGTCTATTTGTCAGCAAACATGGATTTTCCATTGATAATTTCAAACAAAGAGTAATAAACAAATTAAAAAAATAACCACATGAATCTCGTTCAAGGAAAATCATAAATGTATATATATATTAATTTTATTTCTAAAATTTCTAAAATTTATTTTGTTAATTATCTTTGTAAATAATGTACTTGAAGATAAAAACAAATATAAAACGCAAGCCTGTGCGTGCTATAATTTAAAAGTAATAACGTGTAGCAAAGATTATGTAATTTTTCATAGTTGTTTTCATTGTGAAGTAGATGGATTGGAAAACATTAAAATCGCGCGTAAAAACAACAAAAAAGTGGTAATATTTGTCTGCCCCGTATAAACAATAATGGATTATAATCCGGCTTATGCCTGCACTCAGTTAAACCTTTTAAATATTTCATCATTCAATGTCCAGATTTGAGTGGGTTCATCGCCACAGTTTATTTTTTTAAATTTTTCGATGTACCAACGAACGGATTTAATTGTAAAATTGAACATACTGTCAGCATAATCTCCTAGAAAATAGAGAGATAATGGATTAATTAATTCGATTACAGACTAACATTTGTAAATCACGTAAAAAAATCCTGAGATAATCCTTTGAAATATTTAGTTTAACTAATCGTCAATACTATAATTATAAGTTGTGTTTCATAGAATTACTTGTGTTATGTAGAACTTTGATAACTTTAGTTATTCCCGGGATTTCTCGAGCAAGTTTTCTCGGTTTTTTTTTAAATTTATATTCTTTATTTTTTCTCAACTATTATTATAACCAAATACTATAAGTACAATTATATTAATAAAAAAGCCTTTATATTAGAAACAAAATTAATCTAGATATATAAAATTAAATTCTTACGAAATGAATACGAATTATTTATACTTGAATGATGATTTTTTTCACTTTCATTTAATATATGTGGATTTAAGAACACTTTTTTAAAATTATTAATAGGCATGAAATAATTGTGATGTTAAGAGCATTTATTTATATAAACCTCATTTTAGAATTATAATTTATCATTTTCTGTAATAACCTCCATGGATACCTCCGTATCCGCCGTCAAATCCACCTACATAACCGCCTCCCAAACCACCAAATCCTCCTCCATAAGAAGTGTGAGAGTGAGTGTGAACCGGGACAACGACTGGGGTCGGGACTGCAATCTTCTTAACAATTGGGACTGGGACATGAACTGGGACAGCGACTGGTACCGGCTTAGCTACAGTAATAATTGCACCTCCGATGCCACCATAACCACCTCCGAATCCGCCACCAAAACCACCGTATCCTAATCCATCATAACCACCAAATCCGCCATGGATAACAGATCTCTTTTCTTTAACCTTGGGCTCGCCGCAGCTAATGCTGCTGACGCAAAGGGCTGCCAATACACACTGAAAAAATTAAATACACAAATTGTAAAAAAAACAAACAATTCTTGCAAACACTTACAATGAAGGCTTTCATTTTTGCTTTGAGGATAAGATATGAGTGATGCTCTTCTTCGATTCTTTCGATGCTTTTATACAAGAAACCTACATTCAAGGTGGATTTTTTGGGTAGCAAAAGTATGACGCTCATACTTTGGCGATATAAAAAATAAATTCTTCTATATTTGTAAACAAAATTTATTTGATTTTTTTTGCACATCATTTTAATTGGACAGGTTATTTTTAGCGAAACTTATTAACAAGCAATCCTGGATTCTACTAATTTTGTTAATTATTCACGTATAAATTAAAATACGTAATTTACATGTTTGTCATATATTCTTTCTATACTATTTTTTCAATCCCTATATGACTTTTGCAATGAAATGTATAAATATAATGCAATTAATGATATTGCATCACATCAATCATAATATAAATGCATTAACATCTTGGAAATGATCTCAGAAGGAATGTTTAGAAATCCAAGGTCGTCGCTAAAATTCATCTAATTTATATAATTCATCAGTAGACATGTGTAACCTTTTATTGATTATGGGCTTAAAAACTATGTAATTTATAATGGTTGTTTAATATTGCAAAATAAATCAGTTCTTGTTTGATCATTAATTATGTTTTTTTTGTCATAAGAATTTTTCAAATGCCATGTTTATAAATGTAAGTTCCCTCACATTTTTACTGCTTTATTAATTGAAATTATTACGTAATGACTTTTTACTATCACTAAAAAAATGTATGCGTCATATTTCATTCATTTTGTGCAGTTTCTATCAGTCCGGATTTACTATAATTTAATTCAGCTCTGGCTGCAGAGGACCTACGAATATAGAGGCAGTATAGGCCAGTAAGTGAACTAAGGGAAGTGCCAGACAGGCAAGGGCAATCAGTATCGTAGAGTTGTATAGAGATATAGATCATGTATGTTGACCAAGAAGAGGACAGGTTTTAGTGAGGTAAAAATCCCACAGTACCATGAATCCACCCGTGGTCCCTATGTAAGGTTTCCTCTTCTCTGCAAAAAAAAGCTTCAAATAGGTTTTTATAGATATTTTGATATTATTAAATTTTAAAAATTATTAAAAATTACATTAATTAATATATTATTCCATTCAGTTTCATTTATGTAATTTAATTTGTTAAATTAATAACTTTAAAAAGAAATTACTTTCAATATCCGAGTGCTCGAATTTGAATGAACAACATTAATTTAATATATTTCATTAACAATATTATTCACACCGGTAATGAAACTTTCAATTGCTTTATTATAATTGTTTGTTCATTTTGTAACAGATCAATGAAAATTTTCATTGTTTGTCAATTTCAAATCTATACATGAATTAAATTTATTTATAATTATTGAATGTTTAAACTAAATATAAAAGTTTCTTAAAATATAATTAGATTTTCTTTGGAATTGGTTTAAGTATAAAACATAAATAATGACTGAATTGGAAATATTAATCGCGAACCATCACGTATTAAGATTATCCTACTACAAGTGGCTGAGCACGTATTAATACGTGTTTGGACTACAATGTGTTAATAATTTTAGATTAGTCCTAATAGGAATATGTATATACGAGATTGAACTTCCACAATTTGTAGAATTAAAGTAGATGATTTTAGAAGTAAATCATTTACTATGGAGTATAATAGTATTAATGTCTATAGGAATAATGGATGGGAGACAACCGTATTATTAAATGGGAGTAATTCAATCTTTAACTTAGATTCGAGTTTCAAGTTAATATGTATATAAAGGAAATTTAACTTAGTGCGAGTATTATTAAACTTCATAAAGTAATTAATTTTGCTCGCACTAATTGAGATCAGTTTAGTTAAAATTACCTGTATTTTCAATTTAAGTACGTTTATAAATGGAACAAATTCAATTTATAAACTTACACTATTTTCAAATACTTAATTTATTCAAACATCTATATTAGTATTATATATTTATAATTACTTTTAAGTTTATTAATAGAAATTTATTGCATCTAATGAAAATTACACTTAAATGCCCTATTTGTAATTTTGTTTTACTATCTTGATTTTATTTACCTACTTTAACTTATTTTAATAAGATTTTTTAGAAATTACATGATTTTATGACTATAATTATTGTGGGTTTCTTACAATTTGATGGGTACAAACTTTATTTTTTTTTGCTATGCTGTTATGTTTGGAAGTAGCCTTGCGCGAAATTTTGCATAAGCGAAGTCTCATGTGTAAAGTATAGGGCGGATATTTCCGCCGCTTGTCAAATAGGTTAAAACTTTTAGAAATTATTATTTTTTTAACAAATAGTCATTTAGATAATAACAAAATTGTGTAAAGTTGTAACATTAAATTATATCAATTGAAATAAATTCAAAGTTAAAATAAAAAAATATATTTATTTCAGGAAATTTACAAATTGTATATTAGAATTTAAAAATGATTAAGAAAGAAAAATATTTACAAACTTATTAATATATAGATAATAATGTCTCCGTTTTTCTTGAAATTATTCTAGTAATATAACGAAAAATATTTTGTAGAAAGTATCCTCTTCGTAAATCGAGGTATTACCAAAATTTGAAGCATCACAGTGTAGTATAAATATAAAACATAATAAAATGAGATTTAGACAAGAATAATTTATTAGATAAAGTGTCTTCTCCCTATTAGAACTCGTTTTATCAGATTAATGAATGAAACAGGTTTTAACATACATATTGTACACTTGTAAAGTAGCCGGTAGCCCCTTGTGTTATATTCCAATTTCAATGTTATTTTTGTTTTATCCATTTTGCCTTTCTCGTCCATTATTTAAATTACGCATAATAAATGCCTTCTCGACGTCTTCGAGGGCGGTAAAAGTACAGTTTCCCTCACATTGTGTCGCTACGTCGGAAAAACGTGTTTTTAAAGGACTTCCTGCTGAATCAATCCTTACGTGAAAGCGATAGAACATCGCATGGAAGTTTAATAAATTACCAACTTTTCAGTAGCTGTTTGCTTGTTGCTGCACGTACGTACGTGTAAGACGCATGCATTTATTCACAGTAAACGAGAATATATTTGCCACCGTATTGAATTTGCAAATACCGTATCGTTACGTAAATGTACAAAAATAGAAATGAAACCGTGCAAACAGGAAACGGAACGGGATTATTTTTACATTACATAATAAATCAACGTGCATGAATAAGTAATTAGTGGAATAAAGTAATGCATTTTATTTTGCTTTGCTTTCATAACTCAATGTAAAATGACAAACTATATATTTTACAAAATCAAATAAAACTTATGCAATTCAATACACAGATATTACGAAATTTTTATTAAATCATTTTATAATAACTTAAATTTCCTTGAACTTTTATTTCTCGACTTATGACAATTTCGACTTACGACCACTCTAACTTAAATTTAATAAATGAATCACTTGTTTACAGTATGATACGCATGTTTTATCTATTTTAATGTACTTATAAGTACAGCAATATCTCGCATAGTGCGTTTCCACCAATATACTGGATTATATGAAACCGTACTAATCGAGGAACTAAATCCATACAAAAATATACCGCACAAATAGATACTTAAAGAAAAATTATCACTGATTTATGTATAAAAAAAAATGTATGTACTACTTTTTTAATTCCGTTCATTCAAATTTAGTTTATTTTGAAATTTTCAAACCGTACTATAGTAAATCAGCACTGATCGAAGCCGTTTCCTACGAGGTATTGCAATACAATATAAATAAACCGCACAAAAAGAGACATATACAGAAAAATAAAATTGATGTATATTTTCCATATAAATACTGCGGTTATTTAAAAATTTGGTTCTCAATATCCTGGATACAAATTTGTAGAAAGCTGCGGGAAAGGATAACATAATAATTATGTATTATACGGAGCAGGCGTTTATTAGTTCTCCGCACGAACTCGTAGTTATTTATGGCCCTCCGAGCATTTAGACATAGCCACAGATTTTCAATAACAGTGCCCATCAACATAAAATTGCAGCGCTGAAAATGGGAGCAAAATAAATATTTCAATATTCTTATTAACAAAAAAAAACAGCCATAATGAACACAGAATAAATCCGAAGAACATTTTTTTGATAAATATTGGTTTTATGAATATCGATTCGAGTTTCAATAATGGAAACGCTTCCAACGGAAAGTTGATGATAATGCGATTCGCACCATTGTATATCGTTTAGAAATTTTAATTAATTCATCAAATATGCATGCAGTCCGCTTCGGAGGAGCGCCTGTAATTGTTGGAATTGATTAATGTTGAATTGAAAAGTTGCATTCAGCTTGCTACAATTGCTATCGCGGTTTTGGATACAATATAAACATGCGATCCGGCACTGTGCATCGCTTAACGCACACAAGTTCCACAATTTAATTGATTATAGACTCGAGTTTCCAACTAACCTACTGTTACTTGCCATTACTGGATTATGTAACGACTTGTCTCTAATTTGAAACATATTATTTTAAATTTCAAAATGAAACGAAGTTTGTTATAGAGGTAGTTTTAGATGTAGGTATATACTTTAATTTTGTGTAACAGTAATTTATATATAGAATATTTTTATTAGTATCTGAATCAAATTGAATTGTATTATCAAATTGTTATTTTTAGCAAATACAAATTTTCCTAATTACAATTATATGTATAAATGTTATAAACATTTATTATAGTCTATTAAATTAAACTAAAAGCAATTTATTATTTGTCTTTATATTAATATAAGAGAATATTTAGATATGAATCTCTCTATATAATTGCCTAAATTTTTAAAGAAATACCGAAGAAATTAGAATTTTCCTGACATTAATATCCAACATAATTCTTAGGGCAACTCAACTTCTTATCAAAATGGACAGTCCGATCAAATCGGATGTTCTACAGGAGAATGCCTTGGGTCCAATTTTATTTTTTTCATATACTGCAGATACCAACAATAGACAATACAAACATGGCTAAATTTTCTGATGACATTCATGGCATTCATTGCATTTCGATAGCTTCATGAAGAGTTTAATACCCTTGAGATATGGTTTAGGAAATGGCAAATTGGTATTAACCAGTCAAAATCGGTGCATGTTACTTTACCTTAAAACGAGACTCATGTTCTCCAGTCCAACTCAACAAACTAGTACCAACTTCTTCAAGGTTGATATACTTTGGTATACAAGATTTTGAAAATATATTGATGTACAAAGTACTATTATGAATGGTATTTACTAGCAACAACAAAGATCCAAATGTTTCAATCTAAATGTCTCAGAAGAATCGCAAGTGTACAATGGCAAATCGCCAATACGAGACTGCACCAAGACTTTCGAACCAAGATAGTGGGAAAACTTGCCAAAGACTTCTCCAAGATATAAACAGATAAGCTTGATTCGTATCTGAACAACGGCGTGACAACAAGATTGATGCTTCTCAAGTTTTTGGATCTTCAATTTAGTTTTAATTAAAAAATAAACTATACGTAAAAATGCCTATGAAATGCAGCTAGTTCCAAATTACACGAGCGACTCGATAAAAAAATATACTGTTAATTTTATAGGCTTACTACTAGCAAAAATTTAAAAAAAAACTTTAATTTTCTATTATTATTTAAACATATTTATTGATCACATGTTACAGTAAAACGAGACTCAAATCCATCAATCAGGCTCTATAATAAATTAGTGCCAACATCTTCAAGGATGAGATACTAGGGTATGCACATGGATACAAGGCTGACTTTGGAAACCTCTATTGGTTGTTTGCAAATTCGCAATTAAGTATGGAGAATAAGTTGTTAATATAGAGAGTAATAATGAAATCAGTGTGGACATATGTTATTCAATTATAGGAAACTGCTAACTCATCAAATATTATAAATAATCTAATATTTCAATCAAAATGTCTCAGAAGAATCGCAGGTTTACAATGGTACATTGCTAATGTACTTTGAAATCAAGACATTGGATCAAATTTCCGAAGACTCCGAAGACTCCGAACACATAAAAGTTAGAGAATTTGACAATAAAAAAGTGTTTATATTGAAATACAGATTTCTATATATTAAAAAATTATGAGTTTATACAAAAATAGTCTCGCTTAGTACGGTTTTTATGGATAAATTACTTAAACATTAATTTTTAGATTCAAATAATAATAATATTTATGGAAACAATAAATTACCAAAACATAAACTCAATAAAAACAAAAAATAAATTTTATTGGCGTAAAGGGCAAGATTCAAATATATTTAAAGAAATATTATTTTTAAGTGGATAAACCCGTTTTTGTATATTATCCTATAATTAGTACAATGAACATTGTTATTATTATATTTATTTTTGTAGTAGAGATTAGGTTGATGTAGAGGTTAAAGAAATATTAATTGCTATCTTCGCAAATACGTACATACGTACATTTGTAAATTGTGTTAAGTATATCTCTTTCATTTTCTCGACGTTAAAAATACGCACATTATTAAATTACGGTGAAAAAATGCGTGAATTCGGAAATGCATAAATAATGCATGCGCGAACCGAAATTGAATATCAAAGTGTTTATAAATAATTCCATTTGGTTTTCCGTTCGATGGGCGTGAGGGGTTGGGATGAGTGAAAGTGGAGGAAACCCGTATAGCAGCGCACATCGGGATATTATATCGAGGATCACGTGTAGAGAACGAGCTGAACAGATCTAAATTGTCATGTCGACTACTAATGAGCCTGTGACTGACAAACATGCTAATGAGGCCATCTCTTATGCCCCTCCTGTGTTCCTGCACGATAATACACCTATACACCGAGCACATACAAATACACACCTAAAAACATACACCTTCACTTATACACCTACAGACACTCACACAATCGTACAACCACCCACCACGAACACAATTCCTCTCCCTAGCGAGCTCAGTTTTTATTCCCATATCCTCTCTGTATATTTTTTTTCTTCTTAATAAAATTTCACGCTACCTACACGTTTTTATCTTTCCTCGTTGCTGGCATTGAAAAGAATTGTTATCAAATAACAGATCCCGTAGGTTGTAAAGAAATATATGTATAGTTATATGCATATGGCTCGATGCGTGTGTATGTATAAGAAAATATGCCCCTATCGAAGATCCCAATAAAAATGTAATAAAAGTAGGATCTACGTAGGAACAAAACGTCTCCTCTTTTTTATTCTGCTATATATTTATTCATATATATTTATCACAAAGGATGCGTCCGAAATAGTAGGCGAAAGGTCATAAGGATCTATATAGTTTTTTTTGTGCTATTTGTGAATTGCGATAACTTAAATCTAATGATGTTGAAAGTTTGTTCAATATAAAGAAAATATAGTTATTGGAACATTGAAGTAATAATTATACAATTTTATTTTTGAGATTATAAATTTATTTCTTACAAAATGAGAGAGATGTTGGATATGCATTCAGTGTTGTATACTTTTTAATCATAACTATCCAGTGCGAATCTACTGCAAATCCATCTTGATATTATCTTTGTTTCTCTTGGAAAATTGTGACATCTTGGCTAAATACGATAAAATTTTTAGAAGAAAAAAACACATATTGAACAGTTGAACCTCATTACACGAACTTTCTATTCTTTATTTTTCTATTCTTGGTGAATTTTGACATCTTGGTTCAAATTAACATAACATTTTTAGGCAATGAGAAATGTTCAAAATACAGATGAACATCAGTTCTCGAAGTTTGATCAGCTCAATAGACTTTCCGTCCCTTAATAGGTTTCTCGTTTTGGTTAATTTTATATCCTAATTATGATATAATTTTACGAAATAAGTATGAAAAAACCACATTTAAACAGTTTGTTTCACGTATAAAAATTAAAAACACCTCAGTTTTCGAACATAAAATCGTCGAACAGAAAACTGGCAACAAAGTACGACTAATGGAAGTAGAGCTTAAATTAGCTACTTCTGAATCAATGTAAATCTTAAAAGGGTAGCAATTTCATATTGTCTTTGAAAATTTTTTCTAATGATAAACTGTAACACATTTTATTAATATATGTGCACAGAAAAATATTAAAAAAATGGGATATTCAAAAATATATGCGAATATTTAATTTACAAAGTTTATGTAATATTTTTTTTAGTAATTATGAAATCTAAACAATAACACAATCTATTATTTTTATTTATATTGTATATGTAATGTATTATGTTATTAATGATTTGCAAATTTGATGTATTCAATAGGATGTCCCCGTATTATTAGATATGATGCGCATGACATAGTGTCATTTTGTGCGTTGTATAGGTGTATCTTGTCATTTGCATATAATTCATCTCCGATTGCATTTCTGCAGATGGAACATGTTAAGCAATACCAGAATATTATATTAACCATCCACCTGTCAGTTATGAGCAAATTTATGTACATACATTAACTTTTTATATGGTCTATTTATGAAGATAATACAAGATTTATGTATAGTTGAAATTATTTCAGTAAAATAATGTTTTTTCGTAATTTAATTTAGTATAAATTTCTTTTGTATTTAAAATATATAGTATTTAAACAATATGTCTGTTATTAGAATTATTAAATAAGTTTTTCAACAAGTCTTTAATTAAATTTTTATTAAATTACATTAAATTGTATAATCTAATAAAACCATTGAGAAAAACCTTGTAATTTATGTTTTTAAATAGCAAAATTACAAAAAAGTCATATAAGCTGACTATAACATTTGGTTGCTGATACAATTTATTATCATCATATTCTAGTTTGTATTCTAATCGCAAATGTGTTACATAATATTTAATACTTATTCAATATAAAAAAAAGTTATTTATTATTTGAATATAAAATTACTCCAGGTGAATTCTTGTAGGCAATGAGCCCATTCGGCAATTAAAATTATATGTAATAATGAAAAAAGATTGGAAGTTAACTGTTACAAAACAAAAGGATACCAAAAAATAGTAGAAATATTATTTCAATTTCATTTCATATTAAGCAAAACAACCATATGGTGTTAAGTTGACTATAGTTAGTGAAATTGATAATTCAATGTCATTTTGTATTATCCTATTGTTTGTATTTGGATGGGGAATTTAATGTGTTTATTGTTTATTTTAGGTCGCTTGGCTGAGGGTCGATACTCAAACAATCCTGACCATCCACAGCCACGTGATCACGAAGAACCACAGGATCGGTGTGACGCACAGCGAGCACAGGACGTGGTATCTTCACATCAAGGAAGTCAGGGAGTCGGACAAGGGCTGGTACATGTGTCAAATCAATACGGATCCCATGAAGAGCCAGGTCGGCTACTTGGATATCGTAGGTAAGATTACCGTCTTAGTCGCAGGGCAAATTGTGTACAGATCCTCATCGTGTGGGAGGGTGAGTGTTCACTTGAGACGAGTAATGAATGGCAAGTACTCGGTCGGATTGTTTCGTTCTCGCTTTTAGCTGCAACTCCAATTTGGATATGTTACAAGGCCCATTCAGCCGTTCTCGCCACTCCAGAGTGGTCTCTCGGTGCACCTAATTCAATAGCATAATTCCATGCACAACAATTGCCCTCGAGCCCATTGAGCCTCGACGCCTTAGAAAACCCACCCTTTTCATGCAACAGCCCTCTGCGAGAAACCAGCGCGGTTTGTTTACCTCCAACGTAGAAATTTTAATGAAAATTTCTGCGTTTCCTTCGCACACAGACAAATTACAGTTGCGAACGCTCGAGAGTGCAGAAGGGGATGCGCGAAAGCGAAAGATATGGCCATAGGCCACGAACCGGAAAAGAAAAATGTTCAACTTCATGAAATATTTAATATTTACCCAAGTCGTGAAACACTAATAAAATACACTGTATGTACAACACCTTTATACAAATTTTTGCAAAGAAACATTATTTACGATTAAATTTTGCATAATGATTTTACCAATAATATTTAATATTTATTCCAATAGATTTTCTTACCACATAATAAGAATTATATAATAACCGGATGATTTTTAACCAAGATTTAATTAGTTTATTTTTTTAACCAAGAATAAAATAATTAAAAGGTTTGTATACACATTTTTTTTATGCGTGTACACACTGAACTATTTTTTTTGCGATAAAACCAGAGTAAAGATGTTATATGCTGTTTAGTTATAGAAAAGTAGAAGATCGAACAATGAGTAAAAATTGTAAAGAAATTACTTGAATAATGGTGAACATTTTGCAAAATCTGTTCGCAGATTTGGTCATCGTAATGCTCCTTTTCCTGGATCAACTAATGTCAATCTTTCGTCAAAATTCGCTGTAGAAAGCTTCTAGAAACGCTTAACTATTGACTGCAATAACTAATGGATGTTGAATGATTTTCTTCACTAACACTGGCTATGATTTCATTCGAACGAGCTGTATAATGACGGACACTGCTAGAAATATTATTAAACCGTACTGATAGAATACGTACTACCTCGCATATTGCTTCATATTTACCTTAGTAGCAAAACATGTACATAAAATCACTTGAAATTTTAAAGATGTTTAGAATTAAATTTACATGGTTTTATAAATAACATTATTCGACATCATTCTAATTATACATACAATTATACATATGGTGCGTACATAATATGTATTATTAAGGAATCTTATCTATAGAATTAACATAAATGACTCAGATTGGTTTAAAAAGAAATAAATGATTTAGTCATAAAACAAATATATACATGTTATTATTATATAATATATTTAACATCAATTTTTACTAAAAACAAAAAAGTTTGTTAATCGTTCGGGATTGTTTTAAGGTACTCAAACAAATTTGATTTGAAAATCATAGAGCCCTAAAAATAATTCAAAAATTGATGATGGTGTTGGTTCTCGGGGGACCACATAAATGAAAGTCGTGGGCCCTAGACACCAGTTCGCTTTACTATTTGATGGCCCTACATTATTTTTATTTGGGACCTCATCCTCCTCCCCCGCATTATGCGCTTCAACGGCATTATAATTCCGCCATTAGTTCTATTGAAAGTAAATTATTAAGTAGATAATGAGTATATAAAATTATTTGTTTTTATAGGATGTTTGGTTGAGTGATAAGTTTTAAAATACGTCGTTAACATCGAATAATCGATAAATACAACTTTTCTGTTAGTTTTTACAATCAGCTTTCACGCGCTTTAATAATTAAGTACGAAAATATCGATTCCGAACTCCTTGAACTGACCCATTGTATTTTCTAATCATATTATCGGTTACACACATACGTCTACATTCCTCCGCATATGTGGAAAATAAATAAATATCACTACAATAACCTGCGCATTTTTACAAAAGGTTGGTTGATTTCACAAAATCTAATTCAATTTTAAGCTCGGAATTTCAATCAAGCTTGGAACCCATACGGTCTGCAGTTAGTGTATAAAAAGAAACCCCACTAGGATCGAATACGTTGCATTATAATTTCAATTTGCATACGGTAATTATTTTGTGAATTACACGTTCTGGCTATAATGTACCGTGTGATTATAGGTTTCATTTTAAAGCCGATCGATTTCTGCTGTATTTTTTATTCAACATATTTTTTTTCTCATGGTATGAGTTTTATTTTTAGACGAAATTGAAAAATATAATAATGGCACGTGCGTTTGCGTGTAATTAGACACGTGATTACGGAGTAACTATATAAATAGCTTTGCGGTAATTGAATATTTATTTTTCTAAAAATCCGATTGATATCTTTATAATATAATTCATTCATTTCTTCTGCGTAACTGAAAACTTATTTGGACGGGGCTTTATTAAGGTAGTCCCTTTATGCTACAAGGTGGTCCCTTGTCAAAACCTGATTTAAAAAATTGTTCTTTATATCATAATTGACAATTTAGTTCCTCTAGAATTACTGAATATTTATATTAAGATTGTCAGAACAAACCAATAGATGGCGCTGTGCATGTGTACTGCTGTCACATGTCAAAGAGCCGCTTGTCAAATTATTTCTGACAGATGTCATTCATTATCAACAGTTCATCATCAAAATTGATGTTTTTTTGTCGGTTTTTTGTAGAGAGTATCTTAAAACATTAAAACATCTTTATACAGTCAAAGCTCTTATTTGCTACTATATTTCCAAACAGTCTGATATATTGCCGAAGCCAGTTACCCGGACTATGCGAGGTAATCGTTTTTTATAATATTGATTATATTATAATGTAAATATTTATGAAATAAAGAAATGTGTATTCCATTAATAATTCAAATAATTAGTGGAATGATTCAATAAATGTGTCTGTCTGGTATTAATATTTTAAGAATAATATATTATATTTCTCTAATAACTAGTTTGAATTATTTATTTTCATTATTATTTATTATATTTTGGGTACATATCTATCTTTACTATTAAGTACATTACAATTTGTACTTTTGCTACATTATAACAGAGGTTTTATAATATAGCCTGAAGATATTCTACTATCACAAAGTTTTAGAAGTCCCCAGAGCCCCACTAGTTTCCTATATCTTGTGTAATTCTTTTGCACTGCAATCATGGGAGTAATAGCTAGCATTACGTTAAGCCAAATCTAATTTCCAAAATATTTATAAGTTCGTTTTGGTGATTGTGTTAAAACTTGTATGATAATAACGTAATTAGAATTTTAAATTTTGTTTACGAAATATTCAATTACAACGAAACAATTTCTGTCCAGAATTTTAGTTTCACAATAGACAGTATTCTACTTTTATTACTTTTATACAAATCTAAAAAGTCAGTCCCTTGAGCATTAAGAATACATTAAACGAAGTTATTAACAAATAAACTATCTTTTGTTGAGTAAAATATAATTAATTTAAATTAGTATTAGATTAATTAATTGAGTTTTGATTATTTAACTGAATGAACTAATAATTGAAAAAATATGAAGAATGCAGACTATGGATTAATATTATATAATAAAAATAATAAATAATCAATATCTATTAAAGATATAAAAACTTATTCAAATCAACTTTTATAAGATTTGGCAATACATTATTTTTACAATAGTCCAAAAGAAATTGGACTTAATTAATCTTTTACAAATTTAAATAATCGTTTAGGCTATCAGCATGGATTATCTAACTTTACAAGAAATTCGATTCCCGAACAAAAATAGTAAATATTCTTACACAAATTTAAATAATTATTGTTTTAGGCTTTGTATTATCAAACTTTACATGAATTAAAATCAGAATTTTAATGTTAGAAGAATCCGATTTTCGTACAGTCGGTCTCAAATGGAGTAAAAGTTAAATGTTGGGGTAATCAGGAAGTTTATTAATTAAAATTCTATGTATACATATAAAAAATTGGAATTCAATGCTCCCGGTCTTTGTATCGATGAAAAATAATTAGTAAAAAAGTGAACTCGGGGTCACATATTTTCTCTACTGTTTAAAAATGAGAGTGAATCAATAGGAATTACGTTAAATTAAAACTATTTGTTTCATTGTTTTCGTAGTCGTTTTGATGCCGTTGGGTAAAAGCTTCAAATGAAATAACAGCTATATTTGCGTACAGAAATTCATTGTTGTTAATACGGTGGTCGGTTTTCGGATCGAGGCGGGTGTTGTGTGATGTGTGTGCGTTTGAGTATGTGAGTATGTGGACAGAACACGGTTTGGCGTAAAATAGTTTAAAGGACACATAGTTAGTTAATTACTGTGTAATGAACCATGTGTTTGGATTTGCTTTCATCTATTTTCCTGTGGAGCTATTTACATTTTGTGCTATTTCAATCAGCGGCCTAATTTGTAATTGGCGGGTGGACGAAAGAGTTTATGCAAACCATTAAAATTATCGGCCGACTGGAATGTTTTAATTTTTTGTTGTTGTGATTTTTCATTTGTTTATATTTCATCCCCCCAAACGCCTGTTTCCGGTTTGCAGTGGTTTGCATTTCAGCAGTCGCGTTTGAATTATTCAGAATGTCGGTTTGTGCATGGAAAACGGGTATGGAGGAGGGGTTGTGGATGTGCCTCGGCCCTCACTTATGTATGTAATCACTTATCTAAATAAGATATACGCTTCGGGGTGGGTCGAAACTATGCACATCGGCGATCCGCTTAATATATAATCAGGCATCATAGCGGGTCGCCGGGGATGCAGCGAATCTCCGCTTTGGATCATGCTGAACCTGGACCAGGTAAACCACTTCTCGAAAAGCCACTGAATTCACCCCTTAATAGATGTCACCACAGGTGCGGTTAGTGAGTTCGGTCGTAATACAACCGCCTCACTCACTTCCCATTCAATAACATGCAAATGTATGTAAAACAGCCATCAAATTACATAACCCAGGAATCATGGGAACGTTTTAGAGCACCCCGCACGCACTTACATCCATACATTTACACACAACGATAGATGTAGACATACCTATAAGGGTAGGAGTGAGAGTGAGAGAAGAGGAGAAGAGGATGGTAGAGAGACTAGTTTCAGACACCGAGGGGCATCCGCTTATACCGGATTACGTCTTGCGGACCAATTGATTTATATTACAAATCGTCCATGCATCGTATATTATGTAAATATATCGTAATGTTTATTCCAATCCTGAGCCAACAAATAATTCCACTTCCGACCTACTAAATTTGATTGCTATTAAATCCACTAAAATATATACATTGTTGGAAAAAAGAGACAATACAGATTTATTTAAATTTTATTTCAAATATTAAAGATAATATCTGAATTTTTAAGAAACAGATCTTCATATTTTTATGATATTTGCACAAAAAATAATAATTTCTTTTTCCGCTCCAAAACATATCTTTGTTGAAAATTTCAAGTGGATTTTATGGGTGAAAACAAATCTTCTCTGAGGTAAATTTGGGTATATATTCTGAAAAATAATACAAAATCTTACAAAAAAAACAAAAGTATTCATAATTTCATTATATAACTAAACTCTCACTGACTCAGAGTGTGAACTGAATTGCGCAAATGATAGAATTGGTGGCAAATATTATTAAAATGAAATTATATATGGGTCTAATTAGAAACCGATTGAAAATAATGGACCCTTCCCGGGATTTCCCGGGATCAAAATCGTTGCTTTACTGCTCCCGACTTATAAATTGTAGTTTTCAGTTTCCACTTCGCGTAAGCTAAGCTTTGTTGAATAGCAAGTATTCATTTTATTAAGCATTATCTAAAATGTAATTTTATATCAAAGACTTAAGAGTCAAATATAATTTACCGATTCCCGTGAAATCCCGGATTTTTTTCAATCTCGACTTCAAGCATTCAAAAAGAAAAATGGAAACAGCATCAGCTTGTCACTAATTGTGACAATATGATATGAAGTGATGAGATCATGATTAATTTAAGAGAAGAATATTGTGGAGAAAATCTAATACTTCCAGTGATTCCACTTAATAAAATAATAAATATGCATAAATATGCTTATACAACTAATTAAAATAAATGTTTTATGCTAGCATATTCTAAAACATAGTAGAAGTTTTAACGATTTGGGGTAAAGTAAGAAAATTTGGCTATAGAGAGGAACCTCATTTTTATGACAGTGTAATTGTTTTCTTTAATAATAATAATAATAATATTTATTGTATCAGTCGTACAAAAAAAAAACATATAAAGAAATAAAAATATGAAAATAAATATATATAATTTCAAAAAAAGTCAACTGATACAATACAGGGCTATAGACCAATGTTTTCTTTTTATAATTATTATGCAACCTATATTTGTTTTTTTTTTTAATCAAAATATTTATTTGCGTTTGTTATAATAATAACTACATCAAAGCTGGTAACGAAATCAAGCGAAGCAACAAATTTGTACAATACGCAATTAATGTTTTTGGTTCTTTTTTTTATTGAAACGAAAAAAAAGAACTATTATTTCAAACAAATGCATGAAATTCATTTTATATTTGTGCAATGCATTTATTTTTTTTTTTCGAACGTTTTTTGTTGACAGCGTTTATTGGTGTAGTGTTTAAATATTGTTCAGTATGTTTATAAAATATTTGCAAACATACCGAAAATATATATGTTTGATGTTTGTTACAGTTGAATTGTAAAATCAATGATGAGCTTCGTAATTACTTAATTACTATATAATCATATTAATTAATTAAAAAAAAATCACTTTTGCAGATTAAATATAAAATTTACAACATTGAATCTGAAACAAATGAATAATTTTAGTGTGTTTACATAACTTTAAATCTACAGAAGTAGAAATATATACTAAAAAAATGCAAATCAATGACACACATTTAGTTTTAATGATAAAGAAATAGAAAATATCTAGGCGTGATGATATTGTAGAACTGTATTGAACTTCAACTCTCGAGACGATTTTCAGTAACAATGTGAACTATATATAACGCGTGCAAATTCATCCCAGACAAGTATAAAATCAGCGCGTTCCACTGAACGTACCTCAAGGGTATGGATTAAGTATACGAAGGATATACAACACAAACATATATTTAGTTTGTGAAGCGACTAGAGAATAAATTAACAAAGATAATCCACAAATTCAAAATAATTATATACTATACATAAAGAAAAACACATACAATAACATACTGATCGGTAAATTTAGCTAAACTTATCAAAATTAGTATATAGCTTCCTCTCATAGTAAACTTAAAATTTCAAAAGAATATTAATTTTCATGAAATATAAATAAATTCGTACACAAAATATTTTTTACATATAAATTATAAACTAAATAAATAAACTCAATAAATTTATACTAATACTGTATTACATGACACTCATTCAATAAAAGCTTATAAATTCATTATAAAAATTAATGAAAAACTTTCTTTTTTAGTGTTGGCTATTAACCTTTGAAATATACAAGTTCTCGTATTTTAACAGCATAATCATGACCAAAATGTCAGTCAACATGCGATATGGCAGCTCGTATGACCACGTTTGAACTTTGCCACCCAATACTCTATTGTTGTAAACGAAGGACCAGACTTCTACAGAATAAAATCTTGCTCGGCTTTGATATTGTTTGTTCTGAGACCTTTCAAATAAAATTATTTTCAATGTTGTCTATGTTTACAAATTCATTGACAGTGTTTACTCAACAGTGAACGTTGGCTGTCAAACAAATACTAAAGAACGTAGCGTCTTCAAACTTAAGTGTTGGTACAAACAACAAGCGCCATCTATATGTGAGGTCGGGTACTTCTGGGACTACCCTCGTATAACATGATTTCATTCTAACATTCGATAATTGGTGAAAATACCCGTATAACACGGTAGGAATACTGGTTTACTTATAAAAGGGTTAGAATACTCCATAAATACAAATATATAAAGAAATCACAACTAAAAGTTACTAATTTATAATTATAATAAATATATTAGTCTCAGTAACAAAAAGTATTTTTTTTTATCAGTTCATTTGTCTGGAATAAAATGAATTCGTATATAACGACATACTGTTGGAACCAAATTACCTTGTTATATAAACGTGTATTATCAATCACTATTTTTTATTTCTATCGGTAATAATTTCATGTAAATTAATGAGATAATTAATTGAAGTTTCAATAAACTATAGTAAATTATACAAATAATGGATATTCGATTTCCTTTTTGTAAATTGAGATACATCCTCGTCATTTAGTCCGCGTTTCATCGTTATTTCTGTATCCTATTATTATTACATAATTAGCAAAACAGCAACAAACTGGTTACAGCGTAGCGCACATTCGCAAAACCGGAATCCGACGCTTGCGGCTTAATCCATGCGGCAATAATTACACAATGTACTACAGGTGGAAATTAGGTGAATAAATTTAAATTTGAATTACGTAGAGAGTATTTAAAATAAACAAGCGGCAAGTTCAGTCTCGGTTACTAATTATGGTCTGTAGTCTTTCCTTTGCAAAAACCGTAATTTCAATCAAATGAACGTTATCTATATTGATTCGTCAGTGCAAGATTACTGAATATTTAACATTGATTATACATGAGATATCAATGCATATAGAACTCATCAAATTTCCATTAAGCACATTTTTTAATATTATAAATGATTTGTATTACAAAAAAGAATCCAACGTGTTATTAACTATGTGTGTGTTATATAACATTTGACATTCATTTTTGGTTTGGTTTCAATTATCCGTCCAAATGTACAATATTACATTTGGACGGGTAATTGAATATTTTCAGTACTCTTGTGTCTCTCTTTATTTTCATAAATGTACTCAACGAGTAGACACTTTACGTATACTTTACTTGATTCTTGGACTGTCAAAATTGTACGTTAGTGCGGCTACTTATAGGTAAATTTAAAAATTTCTGTAGACTAACCAAATGTTTGTTAGTCGAACGATGATTTCCCATTTCGATTCAGCTTTTATATTTTTTGTTAAATATATGACTTATTGTACTGTTCATTTAATACGAATCTACACTTTACCTAGTTTCTTCCTTTTCGTAAATTTATTCGACGTTTATATGAACGTACACTTTTCCTAATCTTGAGTCATTTTTGGATTCACACATGTCTCCTTGATTACTTAATTTCATACGAACCTACACTTTACCTAAACTTTGAATAGTTACTATTATATGTTCTTATAAATAATTGTATAAGACTTTTATATGAACATATGCTTTACCTGGTCTTTGTACTGTCAATATTGTATGCGGATACTTTTTACGTAAGCATCTGTATGTTAATTTCCTTTGTTCACACAACTGACTGTATATTGTTAGAAGATAAAAAAAACTACCCAAATTTTACTTTAAGTGAAATATACAATTTAACTATTATAATGTGAAGAAATAAAAATCAATATTAATTATTTACATTTTTACAATCAAATAAATGTTTTTCATGAAAAGGATACAAATTTCATAAATACAATGTATGCATTTAAAAATCATGGACAATTCAACATTGCAATTGAATGATTAATAACCATGCATTAAACATAATTGAATAAAAAGTTTTATTGTATGTCTACTTCATTTTTGACATTTGTTTTTCTTTGGTGACATAAATAAATGAAATTATGAATGATAGCATAGTGAAGTATCCATTAAATCATTGTTATTCAGGAGTCTCCATCAACAAGTTTTCGGACGGATCACCGTGTTTCGCAGCATCGTGCATACTAAACACTTAAACTTGTTGATCTCTTTTCAAGTTTTTTTTTTATTCTACTTTATTTTTTATTAGAAAATCTTGCAGTTTCTTAACTCAATGACGCTTTATGAATATAAATGAAACGTTGTCAGAGATCGATGTTGAATGAAAAATTACCTCTACTATTATGAAATGCTTCTCAGTGACTGGTAGTTATAATAGTTCTTCTATAATGAAAAACATAAAAACCACATTCACAGCATTTGAAATAATAATTAATTGATAGTACTTTATTGTAGTAATTAGTGGAAATTTGTAATTACAGTATTTTTTATTAGTAAACTAATAAATGCTAAATTATACTAAAATCTAAAAAGATGTATAAATATTACATTTTGGAGCAAAGAGACAATTTTAAGTCATCAGAGAGCTACTTGTAGCTATACCATCAATATTTTTACTAGAGAAACCAATTTTTCACAATAGCCACCGCTGGGAGATCTGGGAGCCGCAGTTAATCACTAAAAGAGCCGCTTGCGGCTCCAGATCCGGTTGCCGATCTCTGGTTTAATAAAGTTAAACTAAGTTATATCTGTAAATCTTTAAAAACAATCAAACATTTTTTTTTATAACCATGTAATAACATTTAGAAACTAATAATTAAGATTATAATGGAAATAATCTGCTCATATAATTAACGTTCTGACATTAAATTTTAAATTCAACATATTCAAAGATTTCTATCAAAATGCTTAATGATAATTGCAGTTGCCCCGTGGTTCATTACAAAGAAGAAGGTATATGAGAATCTTCCGTTTGACACAGTTAAATATATAATCACAAAGCTAATTAGCAGAAATAGATATAGACTAAAATGCATATTCTAGCTATTAATTAACCTGATTAACCAATGTTGGATTTTTCTGCAACTTGACTGGTCTGCGACTTTACATTAAATAGTAACAAAAGTGTTTTTCTCCCTTTAAGATCAATATGTCATTAAAAGCAAATACTGTGTCTTCCTTCAACTTGACTGGTCCAATAAGGGCAACTGTCGGTGGAAACTTCAACAAATTAGTTGTAGTTGGACAACAATTTATAACTTATACGTTTTCTCTGCGGATAAGATTAAATGTGACATGATAGTAGTCTAGTATTCTCTTAAATGAACTTTAAAATCAACAAATCTTCAATTAGTCATAAATGTAAATAGAAAAAATGCATTCACAAAGCGATATTTCAGTATTTGATATCTTTAATTACGTTGAAATCAATAGCTTTAGATCTACTATCGTGAAAGTGATTAATACTTCTGACAAAGCTTAAGCATTAAATTCTATATCAACAGTTCAAAGTACAAATCGTTATGTATAATACAGATTATCCTTGGGATCATTTAAAGTAAACAAACAATGCAAAGTCCCTTGAACTCGTTAATTATCATAAATCCAATGAACATGTTCAATGTTTTTTTTATAATATATTTCTTTTATTTACAGTTCCTCCCGATATTCTGGATTATCCAACGAGCACGGACATGATAGTCCGCGAGAGATCGAACGTAAATCTGAAATGCGTCGCTAAAGGATCCCCGGAGCCCTCAATTACGTGGAAACGAGAAGGAGGAGAACCAATTCAATTATTGACTGGAGAAGAAGGTATTATCTCTACGATTGAACTAACGATGAACTTCCTTACATATTTTATACTTTCAAACCGGACGTTCTTCTTTCCTGTAAAATTAATTGCTTCGAAAACTGTATCGTTATTATTATTATTATTATTCATATTATTGATTCGACATGAATAGGGAAATCTAATATAATTGGATATTGACGACATAATGGTGTGCTTATTTGTATGGAATCATTTCGAATACTGAAAAGAATGTATGTTTGTGTACATATCATGATTTGTTTTGTTTGTCCCAATTTACGAAACAAAATTCTCATAAATAATATTTAGGAAAGTGACTTTCGTTGGAATGGCACTGCACACCGTGATTTCTTTATGTCGTGACAGAATTACATTTCGTTTTTTGTTGTAAACTCATTTTTCATGGTTTCTTTCGCAAAAAGTTTTTTTAGTTTAAACTAAGATACTCTATTTGTACATATATTCTTTAAATTAAACAAATAGTTTCCGAGAAAATATAATAATAATATTAATTATAATTTCAAAATTTATTTTCGACCAATTTACCACCGATCGAAGCCTTTTAAATTTATTTAGCATTAGAAAAGGTATCTATTTTTATTTGAAAAATATTAAGTTTAAATCATCGGTCGACTTTAATTGATCGATCATCGATTTAAGAAGCAGCTTAAGTTTCGTCGGCGCTTATCGTCTAAGAAAGTGCGTTAACTTTGGGTCTCTGAAATAGTACTATATGGATGCTATAGACTAATACTATTGGAGAGCCCTCCGTTAACTTTATTCGGGCCTTCTACAAACACTGCGTGGGGGCCCTCAACTAACATTATAACCGTTACTTGTGATTATTTTTATTTTATTTTCTAATGCAAGTACCCAATTTGCTATGATTGAGCGGAGCTGCAGCCAAACACAATGCCTAAATTCACACCTGAAACGAGGTACTTGAGGACTTGATATGGTGTGGTATATTGATGGCAAACCTCTTAGGATAAGATAGGATAGGTGTGTCATTTGAATACATAGATGATAGGGGAGGTGATTTCCACTAGCTTTTCTTATGTCATTAACATCACTGATGTAGTATATTCTGTATTTATATGGAATATTATGCGAACTGATGCTAATTAGTAGAATATTTTTATATTTATATTGAAGGAACGCATTTTAGTTTCAATATCATCTAACTCAATAATCGGTAATCTGGGATAAATTGCTCCAAATGGGCTAAAAGTAAATTCCTGGGTAAAAGGCGTTAAGTAATTAAAATTCTATGTATCCATTAAAAATATTAGAATTCACCTACATCATAATGGAATACTGTCAGAGAAAAGGAATATATTTTGGGTAATAGGTACAAAAGTTCTCTAACTTGGAACGACCTAAAAACTTTTAATACATTAAAATTACTTTATCTTATATATTTATTAAGATATTTTAAGAATATGTGGTAAATGTAGATTTTTTGTTCACAATTTCTACAAAATATAAACATTCTCGAGAACATTTAAACAAAAACGGAGAATCCTATTACTAATTTATAAATAATTATTTCTTAAAATTTCCTAAGAAATGTTAAATAAGTTATTTGTTAGTCAATACTGAGAAAGAAGTCTCCTGAACAATAGTTAGATTTAACTGACAAATATTAGAATAGTCAACAATCATTTAATTTTGTAATATGTGCAAACAAAACAACACATATTGAACTACTTAGACATGCTATATAAACTAAGCACATTATGTCTATTGGTAAAAAAATATTGCAAAGAGAAATCTTTTTTCAATACTTTTCATATTCCAAAGTATTTAAAGTAATTGTTTTATAATCTATAAACTAAATTTAAGCTGAAAAATCTCATTATATAAAAATTAATGAGATTTGTAAAACAAATGAGGAATAAATTGATTTTTTTTGTTGCGAAATATTAAATACCAATTAGAGTATCATGGTAAATACTTCTTAATTCTTGAAACTATAGAGAAGATACTATAATTTAAATCTCTTCAGGAAAAATCGGACATATTGTTTGTTATCGTGAATATGATGTGAACAATCTACAGAGTAATGAGTTTGGCATAAAGCAAATGGATGATAATGATAAACGAATTCAAAGTAAATGTAGAATCAGTCCATTGGTGTAATCAATGCGGTACCAAGGATTGCGGTCGCTCGTTACTGCGTAATTGTTATATAATAAATAGATAAGATCTGGGAACGAACGGGTTCGTTCCTTAGTAGGTTAATAATATCTAATCAATGGCAACAGCGGCGGCGAAAAGAAGGGAAGTAATAATATGAGTTATTTTCGACTTAGAATTGGGTTCTTTATTCTGAGATTCGCGTGATCCGGGCAAATTACCATAGCCCACGTGCTACGTACCTGATTCTATATACTTTGTTGTTTTACTTACCAGTTCTTGTTCGTTCACTTTTTTTTCTTGTACTCTTTCCTGACTAATCTCTCTTTTTCTTTCCCATTCGTTCGTTCTCTTCTCTTTTCCAATATTTTATTTTGCTCTATGCATTCCGGTGCATTTTACAAAGGGCCTTTCCAGTGAATCGATACCGTTCGTAGAGAGGCAGTTGCGACGAACGTCCAACGGGCTGTGTGTACAATTTCGCTTTGCTTAATCGATTATGGATCCACGTGTTATTTGCCGGCTGCATTTCCATAGCCTTGCTTGCATCCACCGACGTGCACATCAAATCCTGATCAATTTATCTCTCATTAAACAAGCACACAGTTCCAAGCAGCTGTAAAATAGAAAAATGTATATTAAAAGAATTGAAAGCGCAACCAAATAAATGCTTCAATCCTCGTGGATTATTTGAAATTACTGAAGCGCAATTTTTTTGGAAGATGAAAAGAGGTAAATGGAAAAATAAAGATATCCATGACATGATTGTTTTACAACTTGGTTACGCTCTAACATGATTAGTGAATTGCTTTTACAGCATCATTCATTTTCATATCACATTGTATTGTAACGGTTCAAAATTTGGGGAAGTACTAAAGGGACTAGTATTTTACTAGATACTATTATTAAACTACATGAATACTTCACATAGTCTGGGTAATCGTTTCCGCCAATATTGCAAACTATTTAAAAAATGAATAAAATAATCTATTTATTTTTAATAATAATAATTATGTTTATTGCATAAGTCGTTTAAAAAAAAAGTAATACAGTAATAATAATAAAGTAAAGGAAAAAAAAAATAAATATACATAATTTCAAAAAAAGCCAACTGATACAAAAGGGCTTTTGACCATAGGTCTTTCTGTCCGAATTAATTTTTATTTTACTCAACTAAAAAAATAGTTTTTTAATCAAATCCGGACTATGCGAAGTATTGTTGTATAATAAATTAAAATATGAAAAATGAAGTGAAATAGTTAATAGTGAAATTACTTCTTATAACGAAACAATGGGTTTAATGCTACAGTTTGCTCATAGTCAATAGTTATTGAAACTTCAAATGATATATCTATATTTTTTTAATGTCAAACGTTTGTGCTAAATTTTATTGTTTTAGAAAATCTTTATCACTAAAAAATAGAGTGAACAATGTGAACAAAATGAAAAGTTTATATAAAAATAACTATAATTTCTTACATAAAAATATATAAGTTAGTTAATTTTTTTTTCATGTTCTAGTGGTTTATTTCAGAAACCTATTTTAAAAATCTATTTTTGAATTGAAGGTTTGATAAAGTTAAACTTCATATATGTCTATTGTATACTGTTCCACAATGATAATTTAACATAATATTGATATTATGAGATCTAACCATTGACATATTTGTAGATCTTTGGGAACATAATAATATATACTTGTACAAAGTTATTGTTACTTCTTACAATGTTTAAGAGGTATGGTATTAACTATTTTTTTAATGAAATTAATGCAATAGCGGTTTAATTTCAGTCTTCGACAATTCTCTTTTGTTTAATTAATAAAGTCTACATTAATGAAATTAATGTTAGCATAGTGGTGGTTTTAATAATTTGTTGAGTATTTGTTGGCTATTAGTTTTAGACCAGTATTTCCCAACGTGGGACTCATACTTCACAGGAGGACATGTCTAGAGTTTAACCATATGACGTATTCTGTATATGTTACATAGGAGCATATGAATTTTAGAAAAGATTGATGGGGCATGACACAAAAAAGGTTGGGAACCACTGTTTTATACTGAAATCGCTGGATAATGTTTTTTACAAAAAAAAACGAAGATATATACGAAAAAATGTATTTTGTTTTGATAAAATATATTGTTTGTCAAGACAATTTTATTAACTCTGGATTTGTGACAAAATTTAGAAATGTTATTGCTTTTAAATGTAAAATTTTCTAGGCACATTACGTAACAATAATTTTCAAGATGAAACTTTTATAAATAAGCTTGTAGTATTTAAATTTGTTTTTTTTGTACTTTGCAAATGCATCTGTTATGTATTATGTATTGAATTTTAGTGTCAGCTAACACAGTAGTGTTATATGAGGAATACCTGTATAAATATATAGATGTTGGTTTGGGCCAGTGGATGATTTGAGACGTCCGGATAAAATCGAAACGCGCTGTGCTTTCCACTAATCCGAAACACCATTGGGTGTGCGGTCAGCAGTAAAGTTGGAAAGCCCCATTTGCGGGATCCGCAGATCCACTAAAATCTTTCGAAGCCGCGAATGGATCACGCAATTGCGGTTTCTTTATTGTTTCGAAGCTTCTTCCTCAAATAAATCTAACCTAACTCTTCGCGTCTGCTCAACTTTAATATTAACCGGCCAATTTCAACCGCTCATATTTGTCTTCTACCAAAGAATAAGTTCCTTAAAGTGAAATACTTAATAAGCAATTAACGTATTCCCCGAGGCGGTAAAACGAAGATGGAAATCCGTGTAACGCTCGAGCGAAACTAATCTCTGCAACAACTTCGAACTACGACCAATTTCAAAGCCCCCTCGAAAACGGCCACATATTTATTGGATTTCCAGTCGGACGTGTTAACACGTTTCGCGAATACAAATGGAGATTCCTCTTTTTTTTGTTGATGTTGCTGTTGTACTCGAATGCAAATCCTTTTTTCAATTTTGAATCGTGTTAAAACTTTGCACTTTAGAGTTTTTTTTTATATTTGCCAGAAAAAGGTATAGAGTGAAAAAAAGAATGAGCGGCAGCGTTAAATCAAATTGGAGATAGATCGAATTTTGGGATTTCAGTGGAGCGCTGCTCTTCGGAAGGATCAAAGTGTCGCGAGTTCGGGACAGGCTAATCTCCGTGCTGTTTGTTTTAGTGCAAATTGATTTCTTCGGGATTACATCGCTATGATTTACGCCCAAATATTGTATTTCAATGTTGGAGCTGTTGGTTTTACTAGAGCCTATATGCTTTTCAGTTAATTAAAGTTAAACCTCAAGGACAGCTAGCATAAAAAGGATAAACACGGTTAATCAAACTCGATAAATTGAATTATATGTAAATATTTTTGTGAAACATTTTACAAATCACAAAAGTTATTTAATACCTCGTTTAACGAGTTTAATCCTTTTCAAAATTTCCGGTTCCAATGTATATATAAAGTTAACAAAAATACGTGTAATGAGAAAGCGACATAATTTGATAATTTAATTCTGATAATAACAATATTTAATAAGTGCACATGCATCAAAACACAGGAGAATTAATTAGAAATTATTCCATGATAGTATAGGATTTACCTCATAATTGCTTTCAAAATTACATGGACATACAATAAAAATAAAACTACATGCAATTAGTCGTGGACGGGAGACTACTGGGAACCTAATAGAAATTGTAATAATGTAAAAAGTAAAGGTACTGTTTAGTTAACTGTTACTTTTTTAGAGTTATCCGTGGAACAAGTACCCGATTTAATCGGTAATTTGTTTGGAAAATTGCGTTGAGTACAATGTATATTTAATTTCATGATAAAAAAAATAATAAAGTATTCATCTGTTTATTCTGAAAACGTTTCATGTTTTCTGCATTGCTAAATTTCCAATATAGTTTGAGAATGAAAATAAAATGAATAATAAGATTACATTATCTACAAATGTGTTATAAATATATCCCCCCAATTTACACAATTTCTGAGAAAAACGTGTAAATTGTAACTTTTTGTATGTACAATGGTGTAAATCAAAAAGTATATTAAAAACACACAATGTCGTTGTTTACTAATTATGATTTTTTTTTTCAATATTTACATAAATATTGAAAAAAAATGAATAGCAAAAAATATCTCTTATATAGCCAGTTTATTTTCAACATTAATTTTTTAATTTAAATTTTTTTAAATCGTGTGAAAGCGAAACCTTATAAAAAAAAGTACTGTGTAAAACGGAAAATCGGTTATTTTCAACATTTAATTTTCATTTAAACCGTGTAAAATCGAATACGTGTTAATAAAATACCGTGTAAAACGAGATATTCAAAATTCAATATTATACTAAAGTAACAATGATAACTATTTTATGTAATTTACAAACATGGGTGAATGTAGAATTTTATTACAAATCATTTCAAGAGTTTATTTTACATTTTTTCGAATAATAATGAAGTTTCATCAATTTTACTGTATTAAAACATCTAAAGACAATAGTTTTTATTATATAATACAATAATTAGTTCAATTTCAATGTTAAAAATGCAATATTTAATTTATAATTTAATGCAAAAGTTATAAATGTTGGTTTCATTCACACCAATTTTTATTTTCTCTAGACCGAAAGGCTATCTATTTTTGCTGTATTAATACTAAATTTATGAAAATTTCAAATTCACGATTTAGAAAAAAATCTATTGTTAATCGCAAAATGTAATTGAAATAAAATGAATTAATACAGAATTCACGGAAATGCAGTGTTAATAATATTAAGAAATTTAAGTTTTCTTATATATTCTTTCATTCTTTGAATGCATTAGATTATGGGGTCGGCATACTCCGGCTCTTTTGATGACTCTAAGCGTCGCGGTTAAAAAATAAATTTTAGGACTTTATTTCAACATTTGAAATTATACTCATTAATAATTGAGTATAATAAATTAAAATTTTAAAATTGCAATTTCTTAATATAGTTCTAGAAATATTTATAAATAAATAAATTGATGAAAGAGATCGGATTGATTGTGAAATGTAGGTTAATTGATAGAAATTTAATGATTTATCGATATACAGTTTTTATTTTTATTTATACTCATGTTGTTGTTTTGTTTCAGTGTACAGCATGGAAGGGCCGATATTGAACATAACCAAAGTGACTCGGCAACAAATGGGCCCTTATTTATGCATCGCCTCAAACGGAATTCCACCCTCGGTTAGCAAACGCATTATGCTCGTAGTTCACTGTAAGTACGGATTAATAATTCACTTAATTAAAGCTTTTCAAACAAACCGGAATGGTGGAAGTGCATCGCTCTTAAATTCCAGCGTTCGGCGAAACGAAAAGAATAAAAAAATAAATAATAAACTGCACTGGATTGATAGAATTTCCCTTCGTTATCAATTTAGCAGAGCAATTAAATATTTAGTAAAAAAAAGAGAATAAATTGGATAGTGGTGGAAAGAAGGCATTCCTAATAACGTCCACTTTTTCACGCACGCCGCTGCGATAAAGCCACAACTTGATTATATAATAGGGACAGTGACCTATATGCACAAACATACATAAAGCGACCATTATTTTTCATTCCTTTTCTTTTGTTGTTCATGTTTCTTTTTTATTCGCTCGCTGCACTTCCTCAGTTAAATCCTTTTAAATTGAAATTGCTATTTTATAAACATAAGCAGCTGCGGCTAAAAATGAATATAATTTGCTAGATAATAAAATACGATCCTCCTTATTGTGTGTTGGAATTGCTTAATTGTGTTAGGAAAAAAATATCAAAAAAAACTTTTCGTTTGTAAATGAATAAATAATAGTATAACTCAATTGATGAACTACAAAAATAAAGTATACAAACAAAATCTATGTTGATATACATAATTTATTACTAATAGCAATTTACTGGCTTAATTCGGTTGTCAGGTTATCAATCTACAACGTTAGGAAATATAATTAAACATCAATATTTATTATATTAATTATCACTCGTTTTTTCTGATATTTTCATCAATCAAATTATATTCAGTGTCTACGTTTTTTTTAATTATTGCAAACTTTTATTGAATTAAATATGAAACAAAAATATATACTTTTTTAGAAACATCAATTAAATTTTACTAGAAGTCAAACACACTTATCCTCTGATAGACGTGTAAATCGAAATTGTATCTTTTTCAATCTAAAATTTATTTTTTATTTAAACCGTTTGTACAAAGTACCTTGTAAAAACAAACACGTGTCAAGAAAGTACCGAGTAAAACGAAGCATAAGACAATGAAAATTATCATGTACAGATGTATAAATCGTTCTACGTTCATACGAATATTTATTATGTACGTATTATCGAACATGCGTTGAAATGATTATATTAAATTAAATTTGCATTGACAAAGTCACCGAGATATATAGTGTTTCTACATATCAAAATTAAATATGTTTTACTTTTTTTATGTATTTCGAAAAAAATCTTTTTCTGTAATCATGTAATCGATTGCATGTGTTTTTGTTTTTATAATTTTATGAATTAATACTGTCCAAAAACATTACAATTTCAATAAAAGATAGAAAAAAAATCGGTTTATTTATATATACTCAAGATGTTTATGTAAATAAATGACTTAATGATTGTTTTCGTCTATATCTCATACATTTCGAAACCGCACTAACCGAAGCCTCTAAGAAAGGACCATTTATGTATATTTCTAAATATATTATTTATAATTTATTATTATTTTGCTCAATACAAAATAAATTTGTTTTTATATTTTCAATGCNNTGTACCATTTTTTTTTAATTAATTAACTAATAATAATCAAATTATTATATATATATAGAATCAAAAAGAAATACAACAAAACTTCGCATACTCCGGTATTCATTATTCCTAATTTGCTATAGTCAAATTTATAAACAAACTAAATTTTAATTGACAATATAAAAATTAATTGTAAAGACAATAGTTTACGATTTTAGAACATCTTAATAGAATTTCTTGAAAATTTTTTAACATTATTAACATTAACATACGCAGAATTCATTAATTAATAATACGCAAGAAAAAATGACTTGCTCATGTTTATTATTATTTTTTTTCGTTTAAGAAATAGCAATTATTATGGAAATATTAATGTTGTTTTTCTTTAATTAAGAGTGCTTTTATCGATGGAACTCGAACGTATATTTTTCCACTTTTGTGCCTCGACGCCCCTCTCGAAAAAAAAAATGAATAATAAATCTGATGGGCGCAAAGTATCCGAGCCAAAAAAAAAATGAGAATCAAAGCAAAGCACGAAGACGGGGGAGGAATAATATTTAGAAATTCGTCCAAGAACGAGGAAAGAAATTGAATATTTGATTTCAAAATTCTCACGTTAAATTTGTTGAAATTTACTATTTGTGTTTGACGTGAGGTTTCTGATCTGGAGATTATCTTTTTTGTTCGAACAGTTCCACCGATGATTTGGATCCAGAATCAGATGGTTGGCGCATACGAGGGTCAACAGGTCACACTCGACTGCCACTCGGAGGCTTTCCCTCGTTCAATCAACTACTGGATGGCCGACAATGGAGAAATTGTTCCGCAAAGTAAGTGGGGAAAAATGTTGCATTGAATATTTCATAGAGCTCACATCCCTAGGTTTGATTCCAGTTTTACTTCATTTTCCCCGCTCGCTCCCGATGTCCCATTTACAGCGAATTCTCTGTAATATTTAGATCCCACATGCAATCTCTCTCGAAAACAGATTGCTTTCATTCCTTTATACAAGTCCTATTATTTTGAATCACGAATAAGTAATATACATTGTCTCAATTACCTACTTACAACTTACTTATCACTTACCATTTATATAAAGTGTTTTATTATGAATTTCCGCGATTTAACTAATAATTAAATGTTAGTTTAATATATAATTATTCTTGTCAAGTTAAAGGAAAAATCTAAATTACATTATTTGTATTCCCCTCTATTTTATAGACCTTAATTAATTGATATTTAATACGAGTCCTTTATACATGATACTGATTTTAAAATATTGTCCAGAAATTGGATTGCGTCTTATGGTGCAAAAGTAATAATATATTCTTTCTAGATATGAAATACTCAATATTAATACTCCGATTACATAAGCATAATTGATTGACTGAAATCATTGTATGTTCATACTGATATATGAGTATATTTATGTATTATCGACCGTATATTAAAAGAATATGCTTTTAAAAAGATGTCATAGTATATATTTATAATAAATAAATATCGTTACTAACACTTTAAAATTAAAAATAAATAATAATTATAATACAAATTAAAGCTATAATATAATAAAAAATAAAAAGACTATAGGACTTTCTTTTTTGTAGTTTAATTACCGTTGTATATTTTATGGCTGAAATTAAGAAAAATAAAGCAATTATCCAACTTTATTTTCTATTGTTGGAATTGTTCTTGAACAGATCATGCATTACATAATAGTAAATATAAAACTATAACTTGTATAGGAATACCTCGCAGAGTACGGGAAATCGGCTCCGCATTATTTGAAACCGGACTAATTGAGAACTTTACAACGACATAGAAACAATCAACAGAAAAATAAACTTGCCTGTATAGAAAAGAAAAAAACATTTGAAGATAAACAATAATTATGAATACTATTTTTTTAGAATTTATATTAATTAATTTGGAAAATTTAGTTTGTAAACCGAGGTTCCAATATACTCAATGATTGTATTTAGTGTATTTTTTTATCTAATGAATATGCACATACAAATGTATTATTTCATAAGTAAATTATAGTGAAAAAGTTTACCTAATTATCAGTTCTTCGAATTTGTTCGAGATGTGAAAATATTCTATATAAGACATAATGTAAACGTTAATAAAAATGTATACAAAAACAAAAATTATGTGAAATATAGAATAAATTAAAAAAAAAAATAAATAAAATTGATAATAAATAAAATATGTGAATATAAAAGAATATTTTATGCTTTATATCTCATGTACGTGATTATTTATATATATTTAAACATGCATTATATATAATAAATTTTCTCTTCAAGCCAGTTATAGATTATTACATATTAATAACTTCTCTACGATTTATTATAGTTGTATATTTTCTAACTAAATTAACCTCACCTAATGTAATGTAACGTACCCCAAACTTGTTGATGGTAATTCAACCTCACTAAAACTAAGCTAACATAACTTCACAAACGTGTGCTTTTATTATGTTGTTTACATATTACTCCAGACTTTATATTAGATTATAGACGAGGCGCCCTTTCTATTTGATAAGTTACGTAGCCAGTGTTGACTGTGCAAATTCGGTTCTCGGACGTTCACGTTTACCGAACATAAATATAAAAAACGAGCATAATTTCCAGATATTGAAAGTTCTCCTCTTATTTTTCACTTTTCGCCGAACAGTTAAAATTTAAGTTTACTGAAATAATTACACATAAAGAAATAAAAATTCAAATCTTTCCGTCCCTTAATTTTATGATTTTTGCAAAAAAAAAGTTTAATGTTGTATGTATTTTAATTATGTTTGTATATTATAATATTTTATATGTTATGTTAAATTATCCAACATTACATTTTTATGAAAAAAAAATGGTTTCGGTTTTAATACAATTCAGTTCTTGAACATCCTCTATATACAAATTATATTTGAAAATTGAGTTTTCACTGAATTTTAATCAAACTGAACTCAAATTATGTGATGCAAACAAACATTAATTAATGAATTAATATTACATTATTGCTAATTTTAGATTGGATCGTAATAATTAAACCAGTCCAGGCGCATTACAAACATTGCATTCCAAAACTGAGTGCAATATTTATAATAAATTGAATAATAGATCTCACTTAATAGTAGCGCATCGTTCATTTTATTGTTATTATTTCAAATAATTTATATAAAATTATTTATACCCCTAGCAATTTACGAAATATAATTACTGTACAAAATTCAGTTTTGTTTTAAACGTATTTCCATATTTCATTTTATGGTTTTTTATACTGCAGAAAAAAACTACACGAACAGATTTCATATAAAATTTACCAATGGAAATCGACATACAGTGAAACACGTAAAACAAATAAATAATTGAAATGTACATTATATAATATTGAAAACGTATTTAATCTAAAGCTGGAAAATATTGTAAAATGTAAAAATGCGAATGATTTTTTTTGTCCGGACAACATACTTATATTCGGATAACGGATATATTACAATACATTAAGCTACAATAAATCGATAATCGGTTTACGAATAATACGGTTATCGAACTTCGTTTTTGAGTTGATTATATTCGTTAACTAATCATATCAAGTAAAACATAAAGGATTCACAAAAGATTTGAAATATTTCATCATGACTGGAAAATAACGGATACCTTACAGTATATTAAACTACGAACAAATTGGATAACAAACATCGTTCTTGAGTTGATTATATTCCTTAACTTATCATCTCAACCATTAGAATGAAACAAAAACAGCAGTTTGATTTGTAATTTACTATTGATTTTAATACAAATTATTCTCAATAATAATTTATATGTAAACAATAATTTTTACTTAGGGAATTATTTGAAATTAGCACAATACATTTAGATATTTAGTTTAATATTATAACTTTCTATGACAAGTAACACATAATAATTTTAAATATTTCAACATGACTAGAATATGGAATTTCAAACACATATTGAAACAAAATATTTGGTGATATTGGTGACAACATGATACTAATATTACATTATTGTTTGATATAAAATTTTTAAGTATGAAATGTATGTAATTTAATATGCTTTCAATATGATTCAATAACATAAAATGCTGTGTGACATGAAACTGCCCTAAATACAGTTGCTATTAGGTATAAACAGTATTATTTTGTAACTGCCGAATTTAAACTGTTAATTGTTAAAACCGATGGAAAATAATTGAAAAAAACGCCATAATGGATATCGAATGAAACGTAAAGCGAATTTCACAAACAAACAACAAACAAAAACACAACGAAAAAAAAAGCGCACACTTATAAATTGATTGGATTGTTTCAGTCTCATAAATCCGTTTCAGGGTTAATGCAATCAATCGGATCAGTCTGAAATCCCTGCACAAAAAAAAACAATTACATATTTAACAGTAAGCACCCTCCGTGTACCAATTTTTTAGAGTTGCAACAACAACAAAAAAGCGTTTCGGTTTTTTGCTATTTATGTGAAATCAGCAATTTTTTTAAGCTTTTTTTTTATATTAAATACTTTGGCGAAATTTTTTCAATCTCAAAACATTACATTTTTAACGTAATATAAAAATTATTGTAGTTATTTTTTTTTTAACATTTCTCAATGTCTAAGTTATAATAATTAAGTTATAATATAAATTTAATAAAAAAAATCAATTTAATTTTTTTAATATAATTTGTTCGAAAACCGAATTTATTCGAGAACTGAAAAATATTCTGTATAAGACATAATGTTAATACGTTCATTAAATTTAGATAATTTAAAATCTTATAATAATATTTCATGCACAAAATTTTATATAAAAACTAATAATGAAATATGTGCTAAATAAAAAACATGTTATGTAACCGAAATGCTATTTGTTCGATAACCGAGGTTTCGCTATTTAATTAGTGCTGTTCTAATCAAAGTTTAAAAAGTTTTGATAATCGGGTCAAGTTTTTCATTGTAAATTGTTCTTCTGTATTCAATCCGAAATTCAATTCGAAAATTTTATTCGTGAACCGAGATTCCAATATATTCAATGGTTGTTGTTAGTGGATTTTTTCTGTGGTGAATATACGAAATTAAGTCTTGCTTCATAAGTAGTATGGATACAAGCAATTATCAGTCTTTAAAAAATTACAATGAAAAAGTTTACCTGATTATCAGTTCTTCAGTATTAACACCAAAATACTATTAAAAAAAGTGTTCGTGAACAAAGGATCTTATATATTCAATTATTGTATTTTTTCCGTGGTGAATATACAGAAATAAAATAAAAATTTATTACCTAATTATAAGTTCATCTATATTCAAACCGATTTATTTTTATCGAAATGTTTGATCAAAAACCCTATTAGGGGATTTGTTTAAATCGACCTTTTGTTCGAAAACCGAGGTTTCAATATATATTCAGTTAATGGTGTTAGTTGATTCATTTCTGTGATATTGTGTGAAATTAAGTATTATGTCATAATCTTTAAAAAATTATAATGAAAAAGTTTAATTAATATACTAAACATAATATTTTAAATATCTATTTGGAAATAAATCTGAATTTGCGATTCAATATTGATTGTATCGTTTGAAGGTATAGAGAAAAAAAAACATAGAAACTACATTTCGCCCGTCTGATTGCATTTCCTGGGCTTGGATTTATTGGCTTTAATGTATTGTGTGTTTTAATTAAAATAGTAAAAAAAAGCAGACACAGTTGGGAGCGAGAGAGAGAGAAAAAAAAAACAATAGCCATTGGGGAGGCACATGAAAAATTCCGCAGAGAAAATGTAATTAATGAACTGCAAAAGTTTCGGAAGACCCCTCTCTCACTCTCGCCATGGTGGTCGTGGGCGGAAAATGTTTCACCCCCACGAATAGAAATCGGTATCGACGAACAACCAGTTCCCCATCCGAAAAAGAACTTTCTGCACACGTAAAGTTATTTATAGTATGCCTGAAAATAATTAAACTTGCAATTATAAAACGCTATAAAAACGAACAAAGTTTTATTATGACTTTCGGTCTCCGAGTAAATAATTATATAATATTTTTTTCTTATTATGTGATATTTTGTTGTGTTGTATATTTGCTTAGGATTAGGGAATGTTGTATACATATTCTCTCTTTTTTTATTAACTTATTAGAGGGTCTGCAATTCTTCCGTGCTGTAAATCCGGTTATTACCTTAACAAAGGGGGAGAGGGTTTGTGTTTCTTATATCTGATTTATTTTTATATTAAATTTATAGGACAGTTTTATGGTCGCTGTAAAATCAAACAACACGAAAACCAAGTTAAGGTTGTGCCCTTGTTTGCTTCTAGGCGGGAAATACGAGATAGCGCTCATAGACAATAGCTACAAGGCCCACATGAAACTCACCATCAAATCGGTGTCCATAGAGGATTACGGCACCTACAAGTGCGTGGCTAAGAACTCGCTGGGAGACACCGATGGTACCATTCAACTTTACGGTAAGTTTCATTTTATTATTTTATGCTGAAAATAAGAAAAACATAGTTTATTACCTTTGCAATGTTCTTACGGTAAATCTTGGATGTTAACATATAAGTCCTGTACGCTTTTTCAAATTTAAAAATGCGCGCCAAAACTAAAGAAAAAATATAAATGCTTGTTGTTTGCTTTTACGTTACACCCATTATTTTATTGAATGCCTTCAAAATTGAATTACAAGTAGAAAAAGTGACTACGTACAAGAAAATACATTAGTGTCAATAATGTATAATGTATTTGTTGTAATTTTCTGTTGTTAGTCCTCTTGCTCTCTTAATTTGAAACAAGCAGATAGGACTTATGTTAACACCCAATAGTTGGTAAATAAAATTAAGATGATACAAAATATGCATGTAAGTCAGATGTTATGTACGTATCTTAAATCCCATGATTTAACTTTATTATATATCTTATCTTCGATATAAATTTATTTATACAGAAAATACTAATAATAATAAATGTAATTATTTATGTTCGATATTGCAAAACATTATATTATTTTTTCATCACAAATATTCATAACCTCATTTAAAACAAGATACCTTATATTAATTAAACATGTAAATCTGACAAATTAGAATTTTCAGTATTGATGTTTAAAGTTGAAGAAATTAGATTTTTCATATTTTTATTGATGCACTTTGGTCACTTTTTTTTAAATTTTACACAATCGCAACCAAATAAAAAATAACTAACTGTTATAAATTATTGACTATAGATCTTTCCGCTCATAAAACTTAATTATGGTATATTTTAGTATTGATTGTATTTTTGAATATACAAAGGATAAGTATTTAGTGTATACTCAAAAAATATTAACATAATTCCATATAAAAGCATTAGAGACACTTGATTTAAATTAAATAAAACCATACAAATGATATGCTGCTATAAAAAATATGCATGTTTGACTAAAAACAAGATAATATTTAACAGATACCTAAGGTAGTTACTTTTTACTAGATTATTTGGATTTATATGTGATTGATCAAATGACATGAATACAATCTCATTGACAAGGGTTGTCAGATGTCTGAGTTTCCTGAATTATCCTGATGTGGAAGAGATGTATCAAGAGATTTCGGAACTGTCAAATATCACAGTTTATCAAAACTATTGTCCGAAATTTCCACAATCATTGTCTGACCACTGTACGTGTATATAATAAGTGAATATATTGTTTTCAATGCTTTCAATAGTTTCTTTAATAGACAATCTGTTGTTACACTAATATTGATCAATACAAATTTTAAATGAATGTAATACAAATTGTGTCAATAATTGTGTCATGTAATAATGTGATTTTTCGTTTGATTGAAGAGCACTTGCTTGAAAACATCATTAACACTTTAAGGCTTCGAATATGTGGTAATTCTCTACCGATGTTTTAGTTTCATCATTATTATTATAAGCAGACATTACGCTTTGTCTAAGCAAATCCCTTCCGGACAGTTCTTTCAGCAAAAGCAACTTTCCGTAAACAAAATAGTTTGTAGTAATTGCTCTAGTGGTATTTTTGTCTTTCTAGTAATATAAAAGTATCAAAGTCTAATATTAACTATATTTACTTCTATCTATAAGCTGGTACTTAAATGACACAAATCGTTTGATGAAAATGAATACACTTATCCCCCGATTTACACTTATATATAGGTTCCTGAGAAAAACGTGTAAATCGAAATTGTAACTGTTTGAATGTAAAATTGTGTAAATCGAAAAATATGCAGTTTAGAGTTAAACATTGTTTCTCTTGATCATAGCCAGTTTATTTTCAACATTTATTTTTATTTTTTTTTAAACTGCGTAGAAGCGAAAACGTGTAAAAATAGAACCGTGTATAATTATTATTTTTTATTTTGCTCAGTTAAAATTTAGTTTATTTTCAATTTTTCAAATTCTATAGTGAATCCGCACTAAACGAGGTTGCACTATGCGAAGTATTACTGTATTTACAATTTCACCTTTCTAAGTATTATAAAACATAATAAAGTAGTAAAATATATGATACTTGACAATGTTCATAAAATGCAAATAAGTTAAGAGTTGAAATATATAATATATAGGAAAAAAAAACAGTTTGAATTACCTTAAATCAAATTTGATTGCGTAATACACGAAAACCATAAATGATGGAACTGCGTCGATAAACACGGTTTATTCCCTATAAAATCAGCTTTAATTTACATACTTCACGTATTACCCTATGTTCATTGGTTTACGCGAGAAAATATCATTATTAAATAAACCATGAAATTTACATAAGTCAACTTTAAGACCGTTTAATATTAAATCTGCGAAAATAAGTCATATTCAATGATACATTCATATTTCATCTAATACTATAACAGTACTTATTATAATAATCATAGAATTACATAAAAAATTTACATATTAAAATACACATTAAGAATATATCTTCAGTAGAATTTCTTGTAGGTTTTCATTACATTGATATATCCTGATAAAAAATAAAAGGAAACATTTGATATAACAAAAAATGTTTTGTACAAAAAGCTCTTTTGTTGTTAGAAAATCATCCGGGAAACACATAGGACACATGCATTTCTGATAAACTTGTGTTTCTTAATTCTTCATTCTAACCATTTCATGACTACTGATACATATATGTTCCAATTAGTTTTATGTCAGGACTTACGGCATTTTATCATGTTATATTTAGTTTATATGTGTAAACATATTTTTCTATTGCACGGCCTCTAAAAGGGTTCAATCCTGAACTGTTTTAAAAACAGTTATGATCGTAACGTTAGTAAAACTTGATTTCAATAGATCAGGTAGATCGGAATGATTTTTTAAGTAGAAAAGTCGATCGTGTTCACTTTTTAAGTAAAAAAATATTGAACAAGTTAGCTGCCCCTGAACTAGAGGATAAAGAGGATATAACAGTTAAAATATATTGGAAAAACTGTACCATTAAAAACGAAATTAATAGTTATTTCTAAGAAGTCACCTATAAATGTTAAAATTGAGTTTGGAATAAAATATGGATAGAAGTTGAACTAGATCAAGAAAATAACATCAAAGGAATTAGAAATAAAGTTCACTTTTTATGTCTGTTTATTTATTTTTTGTTGTTCCAATTTTCTTCAAGACGAAATATATTATCACTCTAGCCATAGTATTTTCAACTGTTTCCTTCAAGAAATTTAATGGAATGCTTCCCATTCGTTAATCGAGGTATAATTATATATAATTTCATACAAACAACTATTTTGTCCTCAGTTCGATTATGTATTCCATTTAAACCCTCATAAATTAGGTTACGATTACTGGAATGTACAACTCTCTGGCAATTTTCCATATAGTTATATAGCTGAAATATCTATTGGATTATACTCATAACTAATAAACCGGATATTAGAACTTAAATAATTAAATAAATTTGAAAAAGCTGTATAACATCACCGTTTAGGTTTCAAAATCATAAAAATGTAATATATACTAGGACCTCATTTAGCGTGTAGAATACGCTAAACGAAACAGCGTTAAAAAAAGTCACTATAATATATAATGAATTAGTGAATTTAAAGAATTAGATTAGACCGCGTTATTTGAGAAAGCGCTAAACGAGGTCTTACTGTATTGTAAATAATACACTTGTTATAAAGTAAATACAATATTGCAAAGAATAGTATTAAAGTTTACAAAAAATCTTAATTTGAATATGCAAAATAGTTTGTATATTTTTATATTATGACGGGAATAACGAACAGCGTATGGTTGCATCATAAAGAAACTGTTAGGTGGCAACAGATTCGGAAGAAGTTAATTGGGAATAATAACCATAACGTTTTCGCGCAAGGATTTATCGAATTGGAGCGGCGCACGAAAGCGGAAGAGGATAACTGGAAGGGCCGTTTTTCTTCTTCTCTCTTCGAGCAGAATACGCCGAGGTGATTTTTTTTGTGCCTTCTTTTTGGCACACACGTCTAGTTTAAGTTACGACCGCGCTTCCTGTGTTTTGTCATTAATTCCGAGCCCACGACTTGCCATTTGTAGTTCACAAACTACGACCAGTCTTCCAAGAGGATCGTTAATTTTTTAATTGCAAAACAGGAAGAGAGTTTTTCTTTTTGTTCTCATTTGATATAATCGCTGCATAATTGATAAATTAGGATTTGAGTAATTATCTTAAATGCTTAATGATTTCGTACAATCTTATGTAATTGTTTGTATAATTAATAAATTTGCGTAGGAATTGAGTAATTACCATAAATACTTAATGTTTTCATATAATCTTATTTAATTGTTTGCTATGGAAATTGAAATAATAACATAATCTGCAATGTTGCATGTACCATTATTTGTTTTTGTAATGTATAAAATATACATTTGCATAATAATATGAATAGATAATTAATATTAGGCAGAAATACTTTATTTTACTATACATTTTTTATTTTGTAATTTATTGCTGCAATAAATATTATTTAATTAATATTATGTAATTTGAAATATTTGCCCATTTGAAATATTTCTCAAAATGTTATTTAACTTTTGGGGACCTGGACTAATATTATTTGAGGGCCCCGAGCAAACATTATTCAGGGGCCCTCGCAAACAATTTTTGAGGACCCCCGGCTAACACTATGAGAGCCCTTGCTAACTATATTTGATGGCCCCGACTAATACCTGTACTAATACCGGGCCTGGCTTCTAGCATGTGAAAACCATGTCTATATACGGCTCTAATGAAACATTATATTACTTTACACTATTTTCATAAACTTAAAAAATAACACATCCATGGACATAATCATCATAACCATCACATTCTATTGAGAATTTTTAAATTGTCAATTTTATAAATAAATTAAAAAAGTTCATTTTATATATTTGTCATGGTTAGACAAACAAATATATGAACAAATATATTGGAAGATTAAACAAAGTACTCAGTTTTATTACTATTGAAACTGTACACTGTTGACGCATTCTATTTAATACTTAGACATATACGGACTTCATATTAACAAAGATAACTTTTGTCGTCCTGCTTTTGTCCTGCGTGCTTTTGTTGGGTCACCATTATATAATTTACAAATTCTTCTATTCTCCTGCTTTGCTGCTCTTTTTTCCTGTGCACCATCACCGAAAATCTAAGATACGTTTAGAGTTAACAAAACGGAATATATAATTTATTATTATTTCATTTTATTATAACGTCCTCAAATTACTGGAAGTTAAAATATTGAATTAGTCAATAAATTTTTCATTGTATACTTTACAATGTTTGTAAATGTTAATGTATAGAATAACTAGACATAGTATAGAATAAATTGTGCTCTAAAATTTTGTAAGATATTCTACAAAACAACTATTTATTTCTTAACATGCTTTAGTAGTAACATACAGTGGCGAATTAAGGCAAATTGTAAATGGGTTCCCTCCAAGAAAATATGATATTAAAACACAGAAATGTGTATTGATTTCTACCATAGCCTTAATAGCCTTAATGGTCCCTTTATGAGTAATCCATTTTAACATATATTCAAAGGACATTAGGTATGATTAGCAATTGGCAATTTAAATGACAAAGCAAAATTATTTTTTAATGTTTTTAATAAAAATTGAATGATTTATAGTAATCTACTTTAATTTGTTGTTGAAATTGGAATATTACAGTTGATGGTAGGAAGTTGGGAGAGTATAATACAAAGAGGATAAAGTGTAGTAATCAATAATTTGACGAATGATGAAGTAAAACAATGGGCGATAATTTGAAGGAAGACATTAAGTAATTAAGTGAGTTGATCATTTCGCTTGTTGCGAGAGGACCGACCGACCGGCAGGCGATGGGAGGGTGGCGGCAAAAGTGCGAAATGTAATTAATTACTTGACGAGAGGCTGGCATTGATTCAAGTTCTCATGCATAAGTTTATGTGCAGAATCCTTTCATAATTAAAAGCAATTTAAGTTGAGTGCCAATTTGCCGTAGACCGAAAAGCCGCTTTTTTGAAGGAAAGTTTCCGATTCATAATTCGAAATTGATACAGAGCGGTGGTGGAACTAAAGAGGGGAGGGGGGAGAGTCGACTCCGATTTACGTGTGTGCACGTTTGTATGTATGCATGTGTATTACGTAAGTACTTGTGTTTGTATGGGCACAAAACCTTTGATGCAAAATAATTCAATTGGCCGCTCCGGTAGTCAAAGTTTAAAATACTTGAAGGGCGGAAACTTATTCACAGAAAGTTGTGAATTACGAGAGGAATATACGTGTATGTATATATACAGACGGGCCGGCGAGAGCTAAATATTAATTGGATTGAGTATTGGGGGAGTTTTAAATTCGCGAGATAGAGCGAAATTCAATTATTCCGGATCCTTCTTTTCTTCGAGATTTTTTTCTTCTCTACTGCACTCTCCATCGCGTTCGGCTGCTTTTTTTTATCCCTCTTCCTCTTCTTCATCTGCACCCTCGGACGTTCACTCCCCTCCTATTGAAATCAAATTAATTAAATCTAAAATCTTTTCCAGAAGTTTTCCTGCTGCAAGCTTTTATTTACATGTGAATCGGTGGAACGAGTTTCACCCGAGAAATCCTATTAACTGTTGCACATTGTTTTCCTTCCAAAGTGCAATGGATACATTGCATTAAATAATGACACATATAAAGTACCTCTCACTAATACGTTTCTTTTCATACTCTTTTTTAACATTGATTTCCTACTATTTTTCTTGTACAGTCATACCTCGATTAACGAATCCGAAATTACTTCGTTAAGTGAAATTTAGTTTCCACAGGTAAAAATACTAATATTTTGTTATACCCAGATACACAAGTGGAATTACATTTGTAAATATAAGTGCTTTTTTTCTTCAATTTAATATTTGTCTACACGTACTTCTTGCATTTAATTGTGGATCATCTTCACAAAAAAAAGTATAAAACGTTTTCACTTTTATTTAACCACATCTTTGGTTGTATTTTTTTCTTAGCAAGAACTTCTTTAGTTTTGTTTCATTTTCTTTGTCTTCATTGCAAACAAGGTTTTCTAAATTCATCTGCATTCAATACATTTCATCGACACTTTTGAAATTTCTTAAATGGGTATTGAAATTGAGAAGTCTCTTATATTGAAGTTTCATTATCATATTTGGATAAAATTTAAATTAAATATATAAGTAGTTTGATTTTTGATTTATTAAAAGCAATTTAATCAGGAATGTGATATTTTATATAAAGTATCAATAATTATTACTTTGTTTTATTTTGTTTAAAAAGACATTACTTGTTTTAAATCGTGTTACCATATAGTAATTACCTTTTTGCCGCATGAACTTACATTTTTGTATGCAGTTGTTCTGCTAAGAGCATTTCAACAGTTTTTCTATTTGATGAAGGAGTCAGCTTTTATTTCGTGATTCATTAAACATAACCTATAACAAAATAGGTTATAGGTTATGTTTAATGAATCACGTCTGTAACTTCTTTAATTTCGTTACTATTTTCTTTGTATTCATAATGGTCCATCGTAAACGCCTGCGAAAATGTACATTTATTCTTATATTTACTATTTTATATAATATATTTAAACTGTATCATCCATTTGGAAAATAAATAATAACCGTTAAAATCTCTTAATGTTATTTATCATACAGTACATAAGATATGTCTTATATATGTCTATATGTTTTTTATGTCACCATCTTTTCACATTATATTTCAAATCAAATATATTTCTTCTAGTTTGTTAATGTCAAATGTAAATACTGTCCTGCGCTTTCTCTATTTTTTATAGAAATTATTTTGATTTTATCAATTGAAATCAAGTTTATTTTGAAATTTTTAAATCAGATTTTAGTCAATCCTGACTGATCGAAGTCGATTTATTGAAGATATTTCTGCATTATATAGCTTTTAGTATGTAATTACAAAAAATGATTTGATTTAGAAATATTGCCCATATTTTTGATTAAATCATCAACATCATGTTTGATTGTTCAAAGTCATGCTAGTCTTTTTAATTAATTTACAACCGTGCCTATAAAGTTTATTTTCAGTTTAATTGCATCGTAAATAGGAAAGTTCTGATAAATAAAAATCTGCATGCAACGTACACGAATGAACAAAAAAAGAGAATATCATAAAAAGAAAACGTTAAATTTGATTAACGATTGGTTACATAAGCCAGGACTAATTAAATAATGCATTTAACCCAGGAAGTAGCGAACAGAAAGAGTAAAGAGTGGAATGAGACAAAAAAATATATACAAGAAATGTTAATTACTTAATTTCTTTCTTAGCCACTGCCGAAGATAAAAGTTTTGCAATTAAATAAACTTCTGGTTTGCGGTTGTGGTTTCCAGAGACTAGAAGAACTTCAGTTACAGTTTTAGTATCAAACAGTAGCATATTGTAAGAATGTGTAATAGTGGGGGTTTAGTATTATGAAAAAAAAAATATGACAGGCTGCAATTCGACTAGCTCAAGCTACATGTAAATTACTGTATTCAATTTTTAGTTCTTCAAAATTATAATTTATTTTGTAGTATTTGTTAATATGCAAGCATAAATCTTTCTCCAAATATCTTACACATAATTATATCATAATTATAGCTATAAGAACTGTAGCCGTTTTAAAAGGCTGCTGAAATTTTGAATAATTTTCTATAATTTTCCTGTTCTTTCTGTGTTTTTAGCTATCCCGAAGCCGGCCAAGAGGTCCAACGGATCCATTAGGAAAGGTAAATGATTAATATTCGAAAGGTCGGCCTGGTGCGGACTGTCACGATTAACAGCACGATTCCTCACTTTCGAGTCACTTAGAACGAATTTAGGTGGAAACGTCGTGTAAACATGCGATGTTATAATTTATTTCACTTACAAATCAACGCTTTTCTGTACAAGCTGCGATGCTAATTAATACCGATTCTTTTTGTTTCTCATTCTTTGTCCATTCGTTGCAAATCGCAGGAAAGTTCAGGAAGAAAACGAACGACGTGACGGATCTGGAAGTGAGAAGTGAGTGCATGAAGGATTTGTTAAAGTCCTTGATTGGTTTATGAACGATGTTTGTCCTGTTTCAGATCCGGACGATCAACCTGATTCGCTGTTCCAGGAGGACGACTACTACAACAGCCGCGGAGGAAAAACTGCATGGAAAATGTCACTCGCTTTTTTGGTCGCTCTGCCTTTTGCCCTGCAATAAATCTTAGTTCTCTCTCCCCCAAATAGAACCCAATTCTCTAGGTAAAAAAAAATATACACACATCCTGATGTCTTTCTCTGTGCGCGTGTAAATATATAAAGAAAACTCGGGAAATCCACTACTCTCTATCTCTACCTATTTCTACCTAACATATTTTTTTATACGCTTCATTTTGCTATAATCGTGATTCGTTTCGTTTCTCATCCCCAGATTCTTGTGTTATCTATAGAGACGAAGTATATAGTGTACATGTAAAACTAAGCATTATACATTAGACTTAATCTTAATATTGACTGATATATTATGTGAGGATTTAGATGGTAAGCAATATTTTTCAGAAGATAGGTACATTGTTTTACTTTCTATTTTCTTTTTGTTGATTTCTAGTTGTAACTAGCTTTAGAGCTTAGGTTTGGGCGACGCAGTATTTACGAGAGGTAAAAGAAAAACATTTGTTAATGGGAACAATTTTCTGTTTATATTTTCCCCGTTTCCTTTGGTTCGTTTACGTCGACTCTATTCTACACGAGCATTTGAAGCGCCTTTCATAGACGCAGCACACGCAACGCGTGATTACCTAAGTTCGCAAACTTTAAGTTCCGCTTTCTTCCTTCTACGATATTATAATTAACGTCGTTTTATAAAGAAACTTATTTCCATTGACAACACTTAATCATTCAATAATGTACGAGACACAATTTAATTTTGTTACTTGTATTGTTTACAAACTTTAAATGAAAATTTTGTCTTAGAAACAATGTGATTTTCAGATATTTTTTTACATATTAATTAATTGCATTTATGTAATAATTTCTCTCTTTATGTATTGCGCAATTATGAAACTGCTAAAAACATATCACAAATATTACTTTTGTGCTATGGCGTTTCTAATGTTCGTTTAGGATAAGCCTTATATAACAATTAGTGTGGATTGAAGCCCAACTCCATTTTATATTGTAATCTTATGTATGATGAAAAAGACAAAAAATAAAAAATAGTTTTATATGTTACGTTTTTTATTTCTTCGCCCTTTTTTCTTATTCACATTAGTTAAATTGAAACCTTTGGGCAATCAGGTAAGAATGTTTTTGTATATGTAGTTTGATACAATTAATAAGTCAAAAGGATACAAATTGTGGATAAATTTATAAATATTTATTATTATTCATAATTTATTACACTTTTGTCAGTCAAATCAAGTTTTATATAGATTGTCATTCACTGGATTTCCCGTCCGACAATTCAAATTTCCTGGGAAATAATCTTAGGAATTTTTTCATAATTAACTAGACTATGAGTGACATAATATGGCAGACATATGAAACTTGCTAATGTATCAACTATTATATGATTATGGAAGTATAGTATACATCTTTATATAGTAATAGTTGGTATAGTAATAGTTGGTATAGTAATATGTTTAGGTGTCAAAGCACGGATCATTCTCGGAATTTCCCGAGCCACAATTCCAATTATATGGTAGGGTAGGTAATCAAAATCGCTTAGAAACTTATGTAGTTTTCTATAAACAACAATATTTTATTGATTTTGTCGATTCTCTTGAAAATGTATATAAAATATCAATTCAAATATTGCAAACATGAAATTTATGTTGTATATTCTAAAGTGCACTTCATATTCGTTTATATATTCCAATTTCAACGTTCACAATAGTTGCAATGTGTACTTCATAATTGTTTATTTGAACTTCATTTTTATAAATTGTATATATTTTTGAAGCACCATTTTGTACATTTATTTAAAAGGTATTACAATGATTGTTATGTATTTATAGAACTTTTGTGTATAAAAATATTATTTCTCGAACAATTTTAGTTTACTTAAATACAAAATATTTAAACTTTTTTTAATTTTAAATTTCTCGGGACCAAAAAAAATATCACCACGTCTCTTTATAATGTACAATTAATCGCACAAATCACTCAATTTTGCATTTGATACATAACTTATAGGGATGACTATAAGAACGTTTATGGAAAAAAACTATGTAACTTTTTACAATTTCCGTCAAAATCTAACTTTTTTTGAATTTTCGGGAATTATCGGGAAATGAATTTTAAATTTCCCAGGAACAAAAACGAAATTGCCAAAATGTACATTCAAGTTTAATATATACATATGCAGATTTATAACACATTTTGTAAAATATTTGTTTCTAATTTATTACTAAAAATTATTGCAAAACAAATCAAATCCCGAACGTCTCTTCATAATGTATAATGAATCTTATTCACACAATTTTATTATATATTTAATTTACAATCTTATTCCTGCGAACATTAATTAAATCTAATGGCTGTAGACATTTGTTTTCTGGTTAACTTCCCAATAGCGATTTCACAATTCCTTTTGTCTGTGTATCTGCTGCTATCCTTAACACTGTCTTTGTCCATCGACATGGCTGAAAGTCCATATGCTGCGATTCGAACTTGTACCCACGGAATCGTGGGTAGGGCGACTTAACCTTTTGGCTATTAGTCGCCCCCATAAGACCGTTTATGAGTAAGTAAATAACTATAGAACTTTTTACATTTTTTTTTGTCATATTTTAATATTATTTTAAATTTCCCAGAAACAAATCTTGGAAAATCTACCCTCTATTTTTGTATATATGACGACTTTATATATTTTTTTAATTTAAACCTAAGTAAATAGTGCATTACAAAAGTTCGTCTCGTCTTTTCTCTTCATAATGTACAATAAATCTTATAATATTTTCTTATTTAGTGGTAAAGTCACACACTTTTGCCTTTGATCAATAACTCATATGGATGACTATAAGAACGTTTAGGGGAGAGATAGTGAGGGGACGATTTCCATTACAACGATGCTGGAAATTGGACTTCGGAGGGTGAAACCCCTAAAAAAAGATGATAGTTTTATCAATGTGGTCAGATAGCATATAGTTTGAGTGGGATCTATTGGAAGAATTACAGAAGACTACAATAATCCGATTAACTTTAACAACTGCGTGTGATTTATTGAAGCATTATTAAGAATGACAATGAAAGAATATAGACTCAAACTAATTCTTCAAAATCAAAGCAAATTTTTATTTCAATATTTAGTTATAATTTACAAAATATTATTTTGACTTTGGAAATTTAAGACATAGAGAAAAAAAATACTACAATATTGTAGTATATAAAATTAATGTTTTGTGTCACATTTTGACGACATTATGAAACTTAAATAAAAATAGTCACTATAATGGACAAGAAAACGAAGTTTTAGTTTCTAAAGAGAAGGTCAAGGGTGTTGTGTCTTTTCTTAATTTAGTGTTAATAACTGTATAAAAAAAACTATTTTTTTTATACATAAACTTTGTAACCTTGAAAGAAAACTAAATTATGATAAGTATTCATATTATTGATTTCAAAATTTTTGTATGAAAACATGCATAAATAATTTATAAAATGAGCTTAATCACGTCGTTTTTAATTTACTTTTAATAAACGTAACAAAAACTATTTTTTTTTAAGCTCAACAATTTGTAACTCATTTTTTCTAACAATTTGTAAACTTTCGTCTGAATGTAGCATATAAATTTGGAACATATTTTATATTACACAGGATGACGCGTTCCGAAGAGAGGCCTAATTACATAACAGAACCATCCGTACATGCACGTATCAAAAAAAAAATGTAATAAATGATCTTTTATAATTGATGATAACTGGGCATACGAAAATGAAACAGAAGGGATGATTAATTTAAATGTTATGTAAAATACGTACAGTTTATGCTCGAGCTGGAACAACGTTTTCGACGCAAAATCTCCATGACTGTGTACTTTATGACTCATATCTGATGGTATCAGGTACAAAGTCGTACGGCATGTGATTTTTTTTGTTAATCCGGCAATAAGCTTTTCTTTTGCAATTAGATGTAAATCACATAATCAAAGTTTTTTTT